>NW_027614594.1:100000-143667 GCF_965212315.1 Lampetra planeri | reverse complement strand
TTGGCTTTGTTGATGTAATTCTTTGAATAGCCGGATAAACTGTTGCGTCGTCTGACCGTGAAGGATGGCGACAGCTTTGGGGAGGCCCTCATCCAGCAGTGGACACAACACGGCCTGTAATGTGTACTTAGTCCTGCACTTGGTGGTGCAAAGGGGGGTTCACGAACCCATCCGTGCGGACTTTTGAGCGTAGCCACATCATATGCCCGTAAGGGTCTCGTCCAGGCACTCCGGTTTCCCTTTCGGCAAAACCAAACAAATATGATCCTTAAATAAAGGCACTGGCCAAAAATTCACCTCCGAAAAAACAAAAGACCCTTGAGACTCGGAGAGGCTTTGCTCACTGTACTGTGAAAATGTCTCACCGTGCACTGTACGCAACTTTGGCTCTCCCTCGCAAAGGGGCGCTCACACACAGGGCCATAAATAAAATCTATTGATCTATCGATCGATCGGGGTGAGATCACCCGTTGCTCATACCTCACCCCCCCTCCACCCCACCCACAGTCGCGAGGCCGCCACAATTTCCCAAGCATCAGGCGCGTCGCACGGCGCGCCAGGTACGTACGTACGTACCTGCCTACCTACGTTGAACTTCTTTCGCACCACGTGGGTGGCTCTAGGAGAGCACCGGCCGTATACGGGTGCTGGGCGCGGTTGGACCCGGTCATCCCCCACCATCGTTCCGCACCGTCCGGTCGGTTGAGACCGCGGTTTGGGTGTCCGTGACTCGGGAAACAGGGCACCCCGAAGTCATGGCCAAACCGCTGATAACATTCAGTGTCCCGGGCATTACCATCGATTGATGGCGAGCGTTACTCGGTGCAGGGTGGGCTATTTACCCAGGCCACACACAAAGACAAATATCCCCCGCCGAGCCTCGACAGACTGTTTGGGCAAGTGTTGTTAAGTGAAGCACCTATGAAGACCGGCACGGTACACAAGAGGGTGGGTGGCCTACTGTTTTTGTCTCCCCATTGGCGATGTTTACACACCGCAGCGGGTACTCATTTGAGACTGATTCGACCTAGGGGAGGCCCAGGACCGGTTCAGATGATCGTCATTGGCGTCGGTGGCCATGGGCAGGAATTGAACTCGGGTGGCCGAGTTCGGAGCCGCATCGCGCTAACCGCTGCACCACCGCTCCCTTTACCCAGGCCACACACACGCGCGCGCATGCACATGGCCCACTCCCAGCTTGAACCCGATTGTATATGCGCGTATAAGAAAAAAAATACATGCGCGCGTAATAAGGCTAAAGGGCTTTCGTGGAGTTGCCCGGGTTTTCGGAGTGCCCGATCGTTAGGGCTGCGGGAGGCAAAGGTGGCTTGGGTGTGGCGCTGGTCATGCCGCTTACTCAGGTGCCGTGTCGGCCCTTGATAGGCGCTCGCTAATGACAAATTGTTTTCTGTCCGTGCGGCTAAATGGAATGAGGCTGTCGTCACACGCACATTTTTCTTTGGTATGCGGACGTACGTCGACTTTTTATAGACGGAGCCCATCTCGGCCCTTCTGGTGTGGATAAAATAACCAGTACCAGTTTGTGGATACTCAACAGCAGGTCGTGGAATGGAAAGGCTGGCCATCGCCATGGGAATGTGGAATTTCCAACACTGACTCGGGGGCCGTCAATGGAGCCGAGGGCTTCCCTATCACTCATCTGAGAAGGAGGGAAAATAACTTAGTCCAAAGTCATCGCAGACCAGTAATACACGAACGAACGCATCTTTTGAAACCGCGATTCAACTCAAAAACGCCTCCCAACCTGCTCAAACGAGAATTAGCCCAGGGCCCACCCCCCACCCCTTCCGTCGGCGTGCCTGTGCCTGGCACGGCGGAAATTCCACGTTGGCGTGGCAGACGCCAGTCCATCCACGAGGCAACCGCCGTTGCCCACCGGCGCGTCCCAGTAAATCGCCTGCTGCGGACGGACGAACGACAGACACGCCGCGACAGACCTACCCCGAACGCGCGCGCACCAGAGGTCGCAAACGGGTTTTGATTCCTTACCCGTACCCGGCCGCACCAGGGTCGCAAATGGGTACCCGTACCCGTTCCCTACCCGTACCCGTACCCTAACCGAAATGAGTGACAAACGGTGACTCACCAGTGACTCACGGCCTACCCGTACCCGTACCCGGCCGCACCAGGGTCGCAAACGGCTACCCGTACCCGGCTGGGTACGGGTAGCCGGGTATCGGGTAGGGTACGGGTATCGGGTACCCGGTTGCGACCTCTGGCGCGCATCTAAAAAAGCCGGACGCAGTGCCTACGCCACCGCTCCGCCGCGTGTTCCATTAACGCTCAAGAGCGGAGTGAGGGACACAAATCATGCGTGGATTATCAGTAGGGCAACGGCGCTGTGGGCTGCCCGCACACCGCTGTGTAAACATCGCCGCATTAAAGGGTGAAATCGTCGCTGCGTTGCTGAGTGCTCTGCATTGGTCACCCAGTGTTTGAGATTCCAGGAGAGTTGGGGTGGCTAACCATGGCGTTGCTAATATAATTATCACAATATCATTGCGTTTTCAAGCGTGTGTTACCTACACGTCGTGCGTACAGCCCCTTTCATGTAAATCCACTGCCGGTTGAAGGCCTCTCGACGCTAGTCAGTGCGGGTTTGCAAAGGCGGGGAGCATATTAGTACAGCACAACAATTTATTTTTCAGCACAGCCTCGCTGCAGTCCGCAACGTAACTCCGAGATCTGATGAGGAAATCAGACTGTTGATTTGCCCACAAACTGGTGCTCATTTTGTGGATTGCGGGTGAGATGATGGGCTGAGACAACGCCCAAAACCAGGATTTGAATTCGCATACTTCTGGCTGCACCACAACAACCACGGAACTTACATTTGGCTCTTTTCTTAAGACATCAATATTCATCGTAGGAGGTTTTGGGTGAGATCGCGTAAATATAAATGTGTCGTTAAACCCGCCACCACCCGACACACAGCCAATTATGAAGGTTTGTCACGAAAACAAAACATCGTCCATTCGTTACGAGTTCAGCACACTGATGTGTTGGAGATTAAACCCACGACGTTTAGCATTCGAGTACCGTGAAGTTTCACCGGCAATTACAATCAGCATCATCAGGCGACAGCCAGAACTGTGGAGAAATCCTCCTGCTTCGGAATTAAATCAATATTGTGGCTCTGTGAGAGATCAAGATCGTCGAGTGCATTGCTGGTTTGTGCGCGCGTGCCTCGATGGTTAATGTGGAGGCTTCGTTTTTTGACATCGAGCTTAAGGAGCCATTCGCTGACCCACCGGGGGGGGGGGGGGGGTGGGGGGGGGCGGTGAACTGCTCGAAAAGAGACGTCACCGTCTCAAGACGACGATGCCGATCGTAACCATCGTACCCGCGATCGATTTATTGAGATGCGCCCCGCCGTTCCTGCTTAGAGCGGTGAAGCGAAGGCGGTTGCGAGGATGAGCTGCGCGCGGCCAACGAAATCCGTGACAGCTTACGACGACGACGATGACAACGACAAGAAATGCCCCGAAAAAAATTCAAGGTTGTTGTTTTTTTTGTTGTTGTTAAAGGTCCGTGCGTGACCCGAAGCTGCATTGCAATCGAGGAACGTCAGCGTGGCAGATTCACGGCCAGAAACGGATTTTTCTCTTCGGCCGTGATTTATTCCGGGCGAAGTTCCAGAGGCCACCCGCCGAGGGATGACGCCAAATCCCAACCCGGCGAATGCCACGTTCTTATCCCACAAACAGCCTCTTTCGTGTCACTCCACTGCTGGATGAGCACCGGCCCCCCCACGTTAATCACGACGAGTGCGGTCAACGCATTTTGCGTGTGTCCAGCCGTGCTCGCCTCGGTAACCTGCACATGTGCGGGGTTATTTGACCATACTTCACCACGGTGGTCAGTTCGGTTTGCTGGCCAGCACAATCGTGGGCGCATGGTATAGTAAGGAGGTAAAGGCGCAGCCCTGCAATTGCTCGCTCGCGCCACCGTTGGCGGAAGGGCCTCCACTCGCGTATGTGGCCAGACGTCTTGGAAGAGATGAGAGAGTACCCACACTGCACCGCACCGCACGCGACCTGCCGATGGACCGCGAAAGTAGAGGGGGAGGGGATTTAAGAAACGTGCCCTGTGCTCCGATCGCCATGTCAAGAGGTCAAACCCGATGACCTTTGACTTGCAAATCCAGCGTGCCAACGATGAGACCACGGCAGCAACCTTATAACACCGTCCAGCATAACAGTAGGTTTTTACGAGCTGCCCGCAGTGTAGTGGGACACACGTGATGGTACTGCCCAAGAGGTGCTATGGTTGGACCAGCTAAAAGTTATGCTTACAGGTGTAGTGGGTTCGAATTAGGTGCACACACACGCAGCTTGGAGGCAACACTATTTATTAAACGGTAAGTAACATAACGCTGTACATGAGGTGGTGACCACCTTCCTCAACTCACTAACACTCTGGAACGCGACACAGACTGGACCAGGCAGGCAACGGCCTGCCTGGCCCAGGACGACGACCCATGATGTCTTCACTTTGGAGTACAGTACAACAGCCTTGCTCTGCGTTCACACCACGCTTATATCTGGTTTGGCGTGGCTGGCTCTCTTCAGGCCACGCCTCCCTTCCCAGGCCACGCCTCCCTTCCCAGGACATGCCTCACTTCCCCCCACCTCTGGGAAGGTCCGGATCCCTCCACCACGTGACCCCCCAGGCACCCCCTTGGGGCCCCCAGCCTTTGTACAGGCCGACACAGTAGTGACCATTCTATGTCA
The DNA here is from genome assembly GCF_965212315.1 of Lampetra planeri. Lineage (NCBI taxonomy): Eukaryota > Metazoa > Chordata > Hyperoartia > Petromyzontiformes > Petromyzontidae > Lampetra > Lampetra planeri. The sequence goes on along the minus strand of NW_027614594.1, from coordinate 138,913 downwards.
CTACACAGGAAAGACTAACACCCACGATCGAACCCTAAAACTAAACGTCAAAAACCTTACTAAAAACGATTAAACTATGAAACTATTGTTATTTTACCGGGTAATGCCCCACTAAGCTATGCAGCTCTTTGTCAGAAGCCACCTGGCCACAAATGATAGCCCAACGAAGTGGCTTGTCATCATGTGGAAAATGTTATAGCAGCCAAATACTCTGAACGCGTGATGTCGATTCTAAATGTGGAGCGAAAAACCAGATGACGAGGGAAAAATCCACGCAACCACGGAGAGAGATAGAGACACGCACAATCCAAATATACGGGTGTCAGGGTTGGGATCGAACCCACGACCTCCTGCACACCAGGCGAGGTAGTTAACATCTCCTAGCAACCGTGATGATGATGATGAGAGAGAGACACGCAGACTCCAAATATACAGCAACAGGCGTCAGGGTTGGGATCGAACCCACGACCTCCTGCACACCAGGCGAGGTAGTTAACATCTCCTAGCCACCGTGATGATGATGAGAGAGAGAGACACGCAGACTCCAAATATACAGCAGGCATCAGGTTCGGGATCGAACCCACGACCTCCTGTGCACCAGGCGAGGTAGTTAACATCTCCTAGCCACCGTGGTGATGATGAGAGAGAGAGACACGCAGACTCCAAATATACAGCAGGCATCAGGATCGGGATCGAACCCACGACCTCCTGTACACCAGGCGAGGTAGTTAACATCTCCTAGCCACCGTGGTGATGATGAGAGAGAGAGACACGCAGACTCCAAATATACAGCAGGCATCAGGATCGGGATCGAACCCACGACCTCCTGTACACCAGGCGAGGTAGTTAACATCTCCTAGCCACCGTGGTGATGATGAGAGAGAGAGACACGCAGACTCCAAATATACAGCAGGCATCAGGATCGGGATCGAACCCACGACCTCCTGTGCACCAGGCGAGGTAGTTAACATCTCCTAGCCACCGTGGTGATGATGAGAGAGAGAGACACGCAGACTCCAAATATACAGCAGGCATCAGGATCGGGATCGAACCCACGACCTCCTGTACACCAGGCGAGGTAGTTAACATCTCCTAGCCACCGTGGTGATGATGAGAGAGAGAGACACGCAGACTCCAAATATACGGGTGTCAGGGTCGGGATCGAACCCACGACCTCCTGTACACCAGGCGAGGTAGTTAACATCTCCTAGCCACCACTGGCTGCAGGTTCATGTCGTCTCTGGCCAACGGTGACTGAAGCGCGTTACCACACCTCGTCATAACATTTGACTAATCGTGTTTGATGACGATTGTCGTCTCACCTTCCGTGCGTAGCCCTTCGAGTGAAATAGTGCACCGCGTATTGTACGCCAGTGTCAGCGATTTTTCTAAACGTGAATTTATACCGACTTTGCTTCCTCGAGCGCCGAATGGTTTCGACCGCCCCCCTCAAATATAAATCATCATCATCATCACCACAAAGCAACACACCGATTTACCTAAAATATATAATGCATCTATAAAAATCTGTAATGATTAATTACGCTCGCGCTAAAATCGGTTGGTGGAGCGGTTGCGCAGTGGTTTGCATTTCTCGTGCCACGAATCCATTCCAGCAACCTGAGTTCGATTTCCCAGCGACAGGTATTCATCAGCGGCGAGTGATACCTGGTGTACGGTGTTTTTTTCTGCAACATTTTGCTGTCTTTTCTTGGATTTTCTGTTTGCACTCAGTCACATATTCACTTTAAGATGTGTTCTTGTTCATGTTTTTGTTTGTTGCGGTTGCACCCGATTCAAGAGCCGAATGGCTCACAGGGCGATACCTAATAAATGAACTTTAACTTGATACCCGAGCCGGATCTAGGTGCCCAACTTGCCTCCGCCAATCCCACCCTGATCAGCGTGGTGAAGAATGGTCCAACCAGGCCTCCCATAGCCAAAACGGCACAGGGAGAGGCATTCATCCAGCATTGCAGGGCGCCGCGGTGGCGAGATGTTAACTACCTCGCCTGGTATACAGGAGGTCGTGGCTTCGATCCCGACCCTGACGGCTGCTGCTGTATATTTGGAGTTTGCGTGTCTCTCTCTCTCTCTCCCTGTGGTTGCGTAGATTTTTCTCCGGGTCCTCCGGTTTTTCCCTCTACATTTATAATTAACATCACGTGTTTATGGAATTTGGCTGCTATACATGTCCACGTGATAAGCCACTTCGTTGAGCTATCATTTGTGGCCAGGTCGCTTCTGAAAAAGAAATTAATATCTCAGTGGACCTTACCTGGTAAGAAAAAAAATAGTTTACCGAAAGACCCAAGGAATATAGTTCCTTATGCTTTGCACTACTATCGTGTTTTTTGTATTGTTTGCTGTTGTAACATTCTCACCCGCGCCTACTGGACATCTGTGAAAGAGAGCTTTCTAGCTCATCAGATTTCTCCAGGATTAATACACACTCATTCTGACTACACGCACTCTACGTTAGAAAAAAAAAACGTGGAAAACCACGTGAATAAGTACAAAATCTAATATTGCCACTGTTATTTTTAACACGCTGCATATGTTGACACGTGTGTGAACAATGCACACATCCCTTACGGAGTCAAATCGGACGTCAACCCGGGCTTTGTAGCTGCCCAAACGTCGTCGTTTAGACCGCCGACTGACGCGACGCGTCCACGAGTTGATGTCACCGCAGCGGTCTTTTTTGCACGCGCGCGCATCCACAAATCGTGCCCAGAGCAAATTCGATTCGCGTGCGAGCACGCGTCCCCAAGGTGCGTTACGATGACCACCTTCTCCACCATCAACACCTTCGACACCTTGACCACCTTCGCCGGTGCAGGTGGCCAGGAAGAACGGTCAAACAAAGCCCTGCGACTGACCAGACGGTGGGAAGACCTTCATCCCAGTTCAGCGGCGGGTTGAGAAAAGGCCGACAATAATTTCGAACGTCCAGGCTTATCGCGATACGCACGTCGTCGTCGCTGCTGCTGCTGCTGCTGTCTTCGCTACTACGAGCACGTTTGAGCGTGACGTACTGCATTCTTTTTTTTTTACTCGTCGTATATCGTTCAAAGGACGCGTGTCCCACGATGTGCTTTGGAGATTGTGCATTGAGATGTGTCGGGAATTTCACGTGATAAAGACGATGATGACGACAACAACAACAACAACAACCATCATTTACAGCCCTTTGATGGATGAAGACCTGCCCACGTGGTGTCGATCGTGGAGACTGTTTGACCATACTTCACCGTGCTGGTCAGAGTACAGCTTGGCAAGGCAGGTGTCCAGCTATCACTGGCCACCGATATTAGCCGTGGCCGGGACACAAGCACAGATCTCCCCACTGAGCCACAGCTCCACCATAATAACAGCGGTATTGCCATGACCACATCGACTAGCACGGTTGGCAATGTATGGTGCGAAAGAAAGTTCAACATAGTGCATTACGCGGTTCGATCGACGTGCGTTGCCGGGAGCTCCCTCTCACTGTGAATCGTGGGCGTATGATGGCTTTTAAAGTTGTATGTTTTAAAGTTGTATGTTTTGACATACATCCCACTGGGATTTTTGCACACAGCGTTGGTGTACGGTGTTTTTTTCTGCAATATTTTGCTGTCTTTTCTTGGATTTTCTGTTTGCATTCAGTCACATATTCACTTTAAGATGTTTTTTTGTTCATGGTTTTGTTTTTTGTTTGTTGCGGTTGCACCCGATTCAAGAGCCGAATGGCTCACAGGGCTATACCTAATAAATTAACTTGAACTTGACAGATGATGATGATGTGTTTCACCACGACAATTGAGGATAGCGCAGAGTGCAACTCTGGTCACCAGTCTTAAAGCACGCACCACAGAGTGACGCCACCACCTTACTTCCATCATTCGCCGTCAGAATTTCAGATGATAACTTCAGAATATTTTTAGGCCATCGTACTGGCTCACCCACAGCACTCGGCACGAACGGGAAAACATTGATGATCAAACTAGATTCAAAGCTTTCGTGACTCGGGAATTATTCGTTGGTTCTTCCGGTAAAGTCATGCAGAAAGAAATTCAATTAAAATAAAATACGACGTTTCGATTGCAACACATGCAACCACCATCAGGTACAAATGAATGAGAAAACAAACATAGTGACCTTGTAAATATAGTGTAATACAACACAGAGAGTCGGCTAACAAAACAGTCAACACCCCACCTGGTTGATTACGTTCTTCCGAAGATTGATGATCAATAACATCCCCACCGTACGGAGGAAGAAACGGCTATTTAAATATATGTGTCTCTAACTCTCTAAGTCTAGGAATCTCAACGCGTCTGTATCTCAAACCATGGACCACATAGTAACACCATTGCCCGCTTCAAACGTTTAAGTCCATGGTCTCCACGTGGATCCCAACGATATCTCAAATCATCATCATCATCATTAACTCCGCCCTCCATGCAAAAGAAGAAGATGATCATCATGCTGATCAGCGCACGTTGATTAAGTGGGTTGGAAGCCAGGACTAATTCAGATGTATCACTCGCCGCTGATAATACGCAACTTCGCTAAGCTATCGCTTGTGGCTGCGTTGCTTCTGAAAAAGAAACTAAAAGCTCCGTGAGCTTTACCTGGTAAGATAAAACAATCGTTTAGTTATAGTAATAGGTTTTTACCCTTTAAACTTGTACAAAAACTGACACCTTTATACAAGGGATCATGTTTGCAATAACAACAACACAAGCAGTGTGGACCAATCAACTTCAAGGACAGTGCATACCATTATAATTATCATAGTTGTTTATTTTTGTTTGCATTTTGACTGCTTGTGTTGTTGTTGTTATTGCAAACATGATCCCTTGTATAAAGGTGTCAGTTTTTGTACCAGTTTAAAGGGTAAAAACCTATTACTATATTTTGCCACTGGAAAAGGAGGTCTCATAGTAGAATAGTTTAGTTTTATGTTTTAAGTGATTCGTTTACCTTTCCTATACTTTGAACTCCTATCGTGTTTTTGTTTTGTTCGTTGTAACGTGAAAAAGAGCATTAAAGCTCCTCAGATTCCTCCTGCAGTAAATATGCTGATTCTGAACAAAATATGACCCAAGCGTTGGCATTTTTAGTCGATGCTTCAACATCAATCCATACCGATCAACCCCTTATCCGTGCCTAACTTCTTCTTGGTTCTTTCGGTAAAGTCACGTAGAAGAGAAATAATAACAAAATAAAAATAAAACATAATAAAATACAATTCTCACGACGTTTCGGCCAGACCTGTTCCTTCACCTGAGGACGGCTGCTTGCGTTGTTATGTTTTATTAATATTAGTTATTATTTTATTATTTCCCTTCTACGTGACTTTTACCGAAAGAACCAAGAAGATGAATCCCTGCAGTCACGAAAGCTTTAAATCGAAATTCGTGCCTAACTTATTAGAGACCAATTCAGAACGTACTGGTCAGCCCGTGCCTTTATAAATCTCAACGTTCATCCCACAAAGTCCCATCACAAGAGAGAAACACAAACAAACAGACACAAATTTAACTATACTCTTTGATTCTTTCGGTAAAGTCACGTAGGTATAAAATAAAATAAATCACGACGTTTCTGGCGCAACACAAGCGTCCGTCACCAGGTGGGAGAGCTGACGGAAGCTTGTGTTGCGCCCGAAACGTCGTCATTTATTTTTTTATTTTAAGCTTTCGTGACTGCAGGGATTCATATTCTTGGTTCTTTCGGTAAAGTCACGTAGAAGGGAAATAATAAAATAATAAAAATATAAAAGAATAAAAAAAATCACGACGTTTCGACTGCAACACAAGCAATCATCATCAGGTGTAAAATCCACAGCAAGAAAATTTGAAATGTTCTTGCTGTGGATTTCACACCTGATGATGATTGCTTGTGTTGCAGTCGAAACGTCGTGAGAATTTTTTATTGTTTTATATTTTTATTATTTTATTATTTCCCTTCTACGTGACTTTACCGAAAGAACCAAGAATATGAATCCCTGCAGTCACGAAAACTTAAAATAAAAAAATTATACTACTGAATTTTTTGTTGTTGCCCTATTGAAACGGTTGTACGCCGTACGAACCTAAAAACTCAATTCCCCTGTATGAAAATAGGGGGGGTTAAACCGTATGGGGTTGACAAATATGGGGTTAAATTTTGATTTAAAGCTTTCGTGACTGCAGGGATTCATCTTCTTGGTTCTTTCGGTAAAAGTCACGTAGAAGGGAAATAATAAAATAATAAAACATAATAAAATACAATTCTCACGACGTTTCGGCCACAACGCAAGCAGCCGTCCTCAGGTGAAGAACAGGGCTGTCGGAAAGACATCGTATTTTTAAATCCTTGATATTAAGTTCACTTGCTTGCTTAGGACCGTGCAAATCTTTCGCTCGTTTTTTAACCCACTTCCCGTGATCCAATCGAGCTGACATTTTGCACACAGACTCGTTGTGCGTGACAATTAATGTTCGTGAAAATTTTTTTCCAAAATTTTACACTTTTTAGGACAAAAATATTATATTTAATTACCAATTGCTTAATGCTGCCATGCAATCATCTGACCCATAGGTGGCAGCCATCTCAAGCCAGAGGACGAGAGGACTCTAGCCGCCACGCACATAAAGGATTTATAGTGAAAAACTTTGTTTTTACGGGTTATACTTGTTATTATTGTATTATTTCCCTTCTACGTGACTTTACCGAAAGAACCAAGAAGACAAATATGGAGTTGACAGGTAATTGTCACTGCACAGCGAGACACACACAAATCCGTGGTTGCAACACCGGTGATGGGACGTCTACTTACCATGCTCAGAGCGCCGTCAGAGTTCGGACACCACTGGGAGAAGCTCTTCAGGTGGATCTGGGGAAGGTTTGCATCGCGTTCGTCCGCAGTGGAAGCGTCGACAGGGCGAGGTCGTTGATCTTGACTCGGATTTTGCTTCTTCGTCCGTCACTTTTTTTGGTGAGAAGAAGAAAAAAAAGCAGACAGCGAAAGGGGTGAGCGTGGGGTGGGGGTGTGTCCCTTTAGATGGCGAGAGAGAGACACTGAGAGATACAGAGAGAGACGAGACAGAGAGAGACACTGAGAGACACAGAGACTGAGAGACAGAGAGAGACAGAGAGAGACACTGAGAGACAGAGAGACGAGACTGAGAGACAGAGAGAGAGAGAGACACACACTGGGAGACTAGACAGAGAGAGACTGAGAGACAGAGAGAGACAAAGAGACAGAGAGAGACAGAGAGAGAGACAGAGAGAGACACTGAGAGACTGAGAGAGACAGAGAGACGAGACAGAGAGAGACTGAGATACAGAGAGAGACAGAGACAGACACTGAGAGACTGAGAGACGAGATAGAGACACAGTGAGAGACGAGACAGACGGAGACACAGAGACAGAGAGATAGACTGAGAGACAGAGAGAGAGACAGAGAGAGACACAGAAACAGAGAGACAGAGAGATAGACTGAGAGACGAGATAGAGACACAGAGACAGAGAAACAGAGAGAGACACAGAGACAGAGAGAGACTGAGAGACGAGACAGAGACACAGTGAGAGACAGAGAGAGACGAGACAGACGGAGACACAGAGACAGCTTTCTCGACGGATACCCGGGGGCACAGGAAGAACGTCCGGCCCCAGGCAGTGAGACAGCAAACGGAGCGAGTCGCGAGCAACACGCCGCGAAAGTTTCCGGCAACACGACACGAAAGTCGCGAGCAACACGATGCGAAAGTCGCGAGAAACACGCCACGAAAGTCGCGAGAAACACGCCACGAAAGTCGCGAGCAACACGATGCGAAAGTCGCGAGCAACACGATGCGAAAGTCGCGAGAAACACGCCACGAAAGTCGCGAGAAACACGCCACGAAAGTCGCGAGCAACACGATGCGAAAGTCGCGAGCAACACGATGCGAAAGTCGCGAGCAACACGCCACGAAAGTCGCCGGCAACACGACGCGAAAGTCGCGAGCAACACGACACGAAAGTTTCCAGCAACACGACGCGACAGTAGCGAGAAACACGCCACGAAAGTCGCGAGAAACACGATGCGAAAGTCGCGAGCAACACGATGCGAAAGTCGCGAGCAACACGCCACGAAAGTCGCCGGCAACACGACACGAAAGTCGCGAGCAACACGACACGAAAGTTTCCGGCAACACGACGCGACAGTAGCGAGAAACACGCCACGAAAGTCGCGAGAAACACGATGCGAAAGTCGCGAGCAACACGATGCGAAAGTCGCGAGCAACACGCCACGAAAGTCGCCGGCAACACGACACGAAAGTCGCGAGCAACACGACACGAAAGTTTCCGGCAACACGACGCGACAGTAGCGAGAAACACGCCACGAAAGTCGCGAGAAACACGATGCGAAAGTCGCGAGCAACACGATGCGAAAGTCGCGAGCAACACGCCACGAAAGTCGCCGGCAACACGACACGAAAGTCGCGAGCAACACGACACGAAAGTTTCCGGCAACACGACGCGACAGTAGCGAGAAACACGCCACGAAAGTCGCGAGAAACACGATGCGAAAGTCGCGAGCAACACGACGCGACAGTAGCGAGCAACACGACGCGAAAGTCGCGAGAAACACGCCACGAAAGTCGCCGGCAACACGACGCGACAGTCGCTAGCAACACGACGCCACGACCTCGTGCTGGACTTGACAAGACTGTTGGGGCAAGCGCTGTTAGCGAGCAGCACCTCTATGGGCAACACGCCGCGCCCGGCCGCCTTTGTCTCCCCAGTGGCGATGTTTATACATCGCACTAGGTAATCATTTGAGGCTGAGTCGACCTAGGGGAGGCCCAGGACCGGTTCAGATAATTGTCACCCGCGCTTACCGTGAGCGGGAATCGAACCCGGCTCGCCAGGTTCGTAGCGCAGCGTAGTGCTAACCGCTGCCCCACCGCTCCCCACACACACACAGACCCACACAGACCCACAGACACACACACACAGACCCACAGACAGACACACAGACACACACACAGACCCACAGACAGACACACACACACACACAGACACAGACACACACACAGACAAGACACACAGCCAAAGAGAGACACACGCAAAGTCACAAAGAAACCAGAAGAGAAGACGCGTGAAGGGACGGATGGAGGGGGGAGGGGTAAAAGATTCGACTGAGAAAGTTCACAGAGACGCACGGAGAGCGATACGTGCGAAGGGAAGAAACCTTGACCACCGTCGCCACGCCAGCGATCGAACCAAAGTGAATCGAACACCGTCACCTACCAAATACATCTCGGGGAGGGGAGGTGGAAGTACATTCATCATCCTCAAGAGTCCAGCCTCGTACTGCGGGGAAAGGGGAGAGGCCGCCCGCTGGGTTGTTCTCAGGGTGCGGGGGTGGGCAGGGCCGGGTCGTTTGTTGGGCAGGGCCGTGTTTGGGTCACTGGTTGGGCCAGGATTTTTTGGAATTTCCAGGCATCTCTATAGGATCGGGTTGGGCCAGGATTTTTTGGAATTTCCAGGCACTTCTATAGGGTCACTGGTTGGGTCAGGATTTTTGGGAATTTCCAGGCATCCCTATAGGGTCGGGTTGGGTGGGTGAGCGTTAGCGAGGTCATCGCAAGAATGTTTGGCCGGTGGGGGAAATACCCGTGTCAACGAAATGAATAACGATTAGCAGAAAAAAAGTTTAAACTTGTGGAATGCACTAACAAAAAAACCTCGCCAGGAGTATGCGGCTGTGGTCACCTAGATCAGAGCGTAGCGACAACGCCAACGCTGACGGACGCAATTCCCCGATCCACAAATACCAAGGAGACATCATCGCTGTGATTCCATTCCGCCGCTAATGAAGCGGTGATCTGGGCTTGAACCACCTGAATGTGAAATTGTAGTTGTTGCATTATCTACATCAGCAGCCGTACGAAAGATAGAAGAATAACAACGCCTTGCTAGTTTAACACGTAGGCTTTCGTGACCAATATTCATAATCAAGGTTTTTGGGTTTAGATTGCGTCAGTATAAATGTGTCGTAACCCTCCATCAGCTGACAGAACCAGTAAGGTTTGTCACGTAAACAAAACGTGGCAATTAGTTACTACTTCAGCCCACCGGTGTGTTGCAGAGTAAACACACGACATTTACCATTTGAGAACTTAAGTAGTCATTCATTCTGATTGAAAGCTTTCGTGACTGCAGAGATTCATATTCTTAGTTCTTTCGGTAAAGTCACGTAGAGGAGAAATAATAAAAAGATAAAACAATAAAAAAATTTGTATAAAACAATAAAAACATTTTTATTGTTTAATATTTGTATTATTTTATTATTTCCCTTCTACGTGGCTTTACCGAAAGAACCAAGAAATAGTAATTAATTGCCAAGTTTTGTTTTATATGACATCTTACTGGCTGTGTCAGGTGGTGGAGGGTTACGATACATTTATATTTAGGCGATCTAACCCAATAACCTTTATTATGAATGCCTTGCTAATGTATGACAAACCACCTATCTCAATTGCCCCACTGACCCGAGTTTAAATTCCCGATCAAAAAATGGTTTGAACCGGTCCTGGGCCTCCCCTAGGTAGACTCGGTCACAAATGAGTACTTGGGATACAAAGGCAACCGGGGCGTGGTGGTGCTGGCAACTCCACTCTCCCTCGTGTGCCACAGTGCCGGCCTTCGTAGGTGCTGCTCGCTAACAGCACTTGCCCCAACGCTCTGGTGAAATTATACTGGTAGGAACCTCCTGGTTACACCAGCCCACAGGGGATTATTGTGTCCGTCCGTCGTGCAGGGAGGGGCTGGGTGGGGAGGGGCTGGGTGGGGAGGGAGGGGCTGGGTGGGGAGGGGCTGGGTGGGGAGGGAGGGGCTGGGTGGGTGGGGAGGGGCTGGGTGGGGAGGGTGGGGCTGGGTGGTGGGTGGGAGGGGTGGGGCTGAGTGGGGAGGGGAGGGGCTGGTCACCCCATGGTGCCCTTATAAAACTCAACGTTTAACCTACTCACGCCGGCTTGTGCCCGCCCTCACAGTCGGGCATATTTGCGGAATACACCACGCCGCCGTTGACCCTGGCCATTGACCGAGCAACCCAACGTTCCTACCAGCTCCCTCCGCAGGAATGTGTTATACAGGGGGGTCGGGGATCTTTGTCTTATGACTTGCTTACTTGTCCTACCTTACACTTTTACACTTCATCATTATCACCACCACTAACATAGCCACGAGCTATCCACGTTGTCATCAGCCGTGATTTATTGGGCGCAGGAATGCATTGCTGAGTGCACCGAGCCTCGAGACTCGCACTAAAAAACGTCACCAATGAGTCGGCAATATTCGAAAACATAATTTGCATCTAAATATTTTTTTTTCGTAATGCGTTCTCGTTGAATGGGGGTTGTCTGTTACGCAACAGTCACCGTTTGGTTGACATCAAATGCAAATTTATCAGGAAACGTTGAGGAATTCGATGAGTTATGCAGCTATTTTCGATACAGACGTCTAGTCAGGGGTGGAGTCAGCGAGTTACAATACAAAAAAAATGGTCATCAGAAAATATTACAAAAATAGTATTCTAATCAGGCCCGCCCCATGGTGTAAAGTGGAGTTCACAACTCGTATTATCCACACGGTCTCTCTGCGCTCCCTATTTATAGAGCAGTGTTATGAAGGGCAATGGCACGACACTTTTTAAACGGTTTAATTCTTGTAAATCACGGCACGATGTATTTCACGACCACTGCAAAGCCAAGTTTAATGGTCGGCATACACACAGGTAGCATTAATCCGGGCGGCCGCTGGAATTCGAACCGCGAATCTGTCTACAACAGACACCTTTACCGTTGGTCCTTGTGCTGAAATTAAACGCGAGGTTTCTATCAGGGATGGCAACAAGAAGAGTCGTGGCTCAGGATCACGATTCTATTTCAAGAATCGATTACAGTATGACTTTTATATATATAAAAATAGGAAGAAAAAACCCCTTGGGAAATGTAGCGGCCTCTAGTGGCCGGAGGAAAATCACATGACCCCTATTAATCATACACCATAAACGAATCTTTTAAAAAAACACGTACGGTTCTTTAACATAATTTAAATTACATAATAGGGTTTTCCCCTTTTTTTCTGGCAACAAAACTGAAACTTTTTTTTACAAGAATTCATGTCTGCATTAACCACAATACTTGCAGTCAAAATGCACAAAAAACCACTATGATAATATATACATTGTCCTTGAAACTGATTGGTCCACACCAAGGGACGGCTTTCTTTTGAGCCTCGACCCAATTGGTGCTCGACCAGAGGACGCCAAAAGGCGTCCACAGCTCAAAGACAATGCTGCACTATCACAGTAATGAGGGCTCGGGGTGAGCATCTACATCATTAGACCTCCTTTGCCAGTACCAAAATATAATAGGATAATTTAAATTGATAAAGCACCCACGAACAATCGTTCACAGGGCACGAAATTCGATGCATGCACACCATGAACTTGTGAATAAATATCAATCCGTGCATCGTTACATGGGATGTCACCCACCACCACTCCCCCACGGCCAGGTTAAGGTTCTTGTAGGCCCTAGGCAAAGTTCAAAGTTCATGTATTAGGTATAGCCCTGTGAGCCATTCGGCTCTTGAATCGGGTGCAACCGCAACAAACAGACAACAAAAACATGAACAAGAAAACATCTTAAAGTGACTATGTGCAAACAGAAAATCCAAGAAAAGACAGCAAAATATTGCAGAAAAATCACCGTACACCAACCCTGTGCAAATATCCCAGTGGGATGCAAGTCAAACAACAACAACTACAAGACAACTTAGATTAAGGCCATCAGTCTAACTCTGTACTACAACAAACAAACATGGCCAAACCAAAAAACGTTTCGAAAATCACCAAAATAAAGCCATAAAAGCAATGAAACAGTGGTCATAGGAACTGTGACCGAATTTTCACAATAAACGATGTAAACAACATGTACTACCAAACTCTGCAGCCATAGCTGGCTGCATGAGTCACTCCACAACAGCAGGAGCATCAGTCGGAGTATCAACATTTTTCAATGCACCTTTAAGATCAGCACACTAAATCAAAACACAGATCATACTTTGCAGCGATCATCCGGAGCGAAACATTGTATTTTAGGCCAATAAATTGCAGTGGCAGCTATGGGTGTACAACTCCTCTAGAGCAGTTTTGAGTGAAGATCTCCTAGGTAGTGACTCAAGTTGCAGTTTATTGGCAATATCATTCCAGACCCTGGGGGCATCAATAGCAAAGGCCCTTCCTCCAGTATTTGTACGGCAATAGGGAATGTGAAGCGGTAAATGAGCGAAGACCTTAGGTAAAATTTGTTCTTTGAAACAGAGATGAGATCCAGCAGGTAATCTGCGGATTTTTTTGTAAGTACATCGTGAATAAATAAGATCTGATGCACAAGCCGTCAAACATTGAGAGATGTTAAGTTTGACCCAATGTAGAGATAGGCACTTCTGTGTCGTCCGGCCTACAGTGATTACCTTCTACAGGTGGCATTGCTGCTGCCCCCCCCATGTTGTCACCCTTGCACTGCTGTCCGTTGAGAATGAGATTGTGCGAAAGACACCATTTGAAGGTGTTATTGCTAATTTTGCAATGAAAAAAAGTTCAAGCTATGGCAGTGACAGAGATGAGGATGCTGCGGTGGATGTTGGGCTCAACAAGGAAGGACAGCGTGAGAAATGAAGAAGTGAGAGAAATACTCAAGGCGGTATAAATCACAGAGAGAGAGAAGGCTCTGGTGTGGTTCGGTCATATTGAGAGACGACAGGAAAACCATGTGGGTCAGAAAGTGGCAAGTGATGCAAGCGGACGGAAATAGATCAAGAGGAATGCAGAAGAAGAGGTGGTGGTGGCGATGTGGTCCGATCAGACCCTGGTGGCCCGAGGAGCGGAAAGAGAGATGACGCAGGATAGGGCAGCGTGGAAGAGGTTGGCAAGGACAGCGGACATCCCCACATGAGTGGGACAAAGGCGTGGAAAAAGAATATTTGGCTGCTATACATTTCCCCATGATAAGCCACTTCGTTGAGCTGTCATTTGTGAGAGCCAGGTCGCTTCTGAAAAAGTAATATTTAAAAAAACTTTTTTTAAAACACGCTTTAATGAAATGTACCCTACTAGTATTGGAAGAACTCCACCACTCCAGGAAGTGGCCCCAAAGCTTGCCATAACGTAAGGGACCGTGGTGGACAATTAGACCCAAGCCGAAACATAACATATAAACAAGATTGTTTAAAAATATTAGTTTTTATTTTTCATGATAGAATATAGTATTGTCATCAGTATGACAAGTATACCAAGTTTTGCAGTCAGTACCACATTGGGAAGTGGGTTAAAATTGAGTTACAAGATTTGAAGATACGACAACAGACATTGAGTTAATAGAAAGTGTGTAAAAAAAAAGCTACATAGCTCAGTGGGGTCTTAGACCTGGTAAAATAACAAGTTTCGTAGTTGTTTACATGACCCAGTGGTCGCGAGTTTGCCAAGGTGAGCAGTTCGGTCCTGGAAGGCCGCCCTGGTGAATAGCAGAACGGGTGTATCGACTATAAAATACTACACAGTCTGCTTCACACAGTGGATGTTAACGATCCGGTGGCGTCATTAGAAAGAAAATCAGAATCAGAATATTGATTCATACTGGAGGAATCCGATGAGCTATAAATCCAGTAGCGGCAATCAATAGATAAACACGATAGGAGTGCAAGGTGTAGGAATGGTAAACAAATCACTTTAAAAAAAATACAACTAAAACTAAACATTTAAAAAACGAAATCTTACCATTTAAAGCCCACTGAGGTATTAATAAAAATAAAATTTCAGAAGCGATTTGGCCACAAATGATAGCTCAACAAAGTGGTTTTCATCATCATCGTGTGTCGACTGTCACGGTCCAGATTTTACAAACTTAAGAAATATACTCGCAAATTATACACAAGCACGTGAGTACAGTACAGCAGAGTACAGTACACACGGACACAGTACAAATAAACGTCTGTACAGTACACACGGGTACAGCGACGCCTGGGCACAGCGACGCCTGGGCACAGCGTCGCCTGGGCACAGCGTCGCCTGGGCACAGCGTCGCCTGGGCACAGCGTCGCCTGGGCACAGCGTCGCCTGGGCACAGCGTCGCCTGGGCACAGCGTCGCCTGGGCACAGCGTCGCCTGGGCACAGCGTCGCCTGGGCACAGCGTCGCCTGGGCACAGCGTCGCCTGGGCACAGCGTCGCCTGGGCACAGCGTCGCCTGGGCACAGCGTCGCCTGGGCACAGCGTCGCCTGGGCACAGCGTCGCCTGGGCACAGCGTCGCCTGGGCACAGCGTCGCCTGGGCACAGCGTCGCCTGGGCACAGCGTCGCCTGGGCACAGCGTCGCCTGGGCACAGCGTCGCCTGGGCACAGCGTCGCCTGGGCACAGCGTCGCCTGGGCACAGCGTCGCCTGGGCACAGCGTCGCCTGGGCACAGCGTCGCCTGGGCACAGCGTCGCCTGGGCACAGCGTCGCCTGGGCACAGCGTCGCCTGGGCACAGCGTCGCCTGGGCACAGCGTCGCCTGGGCACAGCGTCGCCTGGGCACAGCGTCGCCTGGGCACAGCGTCGCCTGGGCACAGCGTCGCCTGGGCACAGCGTCGCCTGGGCACAGCGTCGCCTGGGCACAGCGTCGCCTGGGCACAGCGTCGCCTGGGCACAGCGTCGCCTGGGCACAGCACTGCAAACCAACTTCTTAGTACAATTCGTAAACGGCGTCTTGAGACTCACTGAGTCTCTGTTTGAGGGTAAATGACGACGACACTCGCCCCGCTTGGCTGCCGAGGTCTCATGATGATACCCGCGGTGCACTGTGGGCGATTGGGTCAAAAGTGTTCGATAATTATGCAGCAGTGCATTACTTCACCGCATTAACTATTATGCTGTGGGGGTTTTTTTTGGATGTTCAAGCCCAGATAATACATCGAAAGAAAAAAACACAACGACAAAATTACTTTTTAGCAAATTTTTGTTAATAAATTTTTGTTTAGTTTTGCCTAATTTGCATTAAATCCTTAACTAAACACAACACTGCCTCGTGCACCGCTTCTGCACAATGTACTTTTTGTTTAATTTTATTTCTCCACGATGTTATTTCATCAATTCCCCCCCCACCCCCCATTACTCCTTAAATCGTATTTCACAATTTTATTGCACTTTTATTGTGCTCGCAAATGTAACGTCCTGTACTCGAACGTGGGATGATCTATCCGAACTTTCTTCCGCCCCAGTTAACTCAACAAAGGCAAAAATTAACCCGTAAAAACAAAGTTTTTCACTATAAATCCTTTATATGCGTGGCATCGGTTTTATTTTATTATTCATTTCTGTTTTTCTTGAGTAAGAGTTTCATTTTTATCACATTGGTATTTTAAATTAAATATGAAATTTTTTTTCCTAAAAAGTGGGAAATTTAGGAAAAATGTTTTCACGAAAATAAATTGTCACGCACAACGAGTCTGTGTGCAAAATTTCAGCTCGATTGGATCACTGGAAGTGAGTTAAAAAACGACCGAAAGATTTGCACGGTCGTAAGCGCGCAAGCAAGCAAGCAAGTGAACTTAATATAAAGGATTTAATAAAAATTCTATAACCATTGCAACGTTCCAATCTGCAACGCTTATTACGTACACGCTGATAGTTACACGATAATTAATGAAATACACCACTCGCTTTTAAGTCCAAGCCTGTTTAATACGCGAAGTACGTACTAATTACTGTGCTGTGCCATGTTATTATCAGTGGTGGATTGGAGGGGGGGGGCATATTGAGACACAGAAATTTGGTAGTGTAATTTAATTGATATTTTACCAAAGATATCATTACCTTGAATGTGTTCATGTATTTATGTAGGCCCTGTTGAAAAAGCTTGAAATGTTGTGGACTCCCCCCCCCCTACCTCCCTCTTGGCAACTTTCTAATTCTGCCTCGGCATTGCTGAGCGACTATTGGATCTGTAGTGATCTTGTGAGATACAGATGTGGATCATCTGGTGAGTTGTAGATGTTGATCATCTGGTGAGTTGTAGATGTTGATCATCTGGTGAGTAGTAGATGTTGATCATCTGGTGAGTTGTAGATGTTGAGCATCTGGTGAGTTGTAGATGTTGATCATCTGGTGAGTTGTAGATGTTGGTCATCTGGTGAGTTGTAGATGTTGATGTTCTGGTGAGTTGTAGATGTTGATCATCTGGTGAGTTGTAGATGTTGATGATCTGGTGAGTTGTAGATGTTGATCATCTGGTTAGTTGTAGATGTTGATGATCTGGTGAGTTGTAGATGTTGATAATCTGGTGAGCTGTAGATGTTAATGATCTGGTGAGTTGTAGATGTTGATGATCTGGTGAGTTGTAGATGTGGATCATCTGGTGAGTTGTAGATGTTGATTATCTGGTGAGTTGTAGATGTTGATGATCTGGTGAGTTATAGATGTTGATCATCTGGTGACCTGTAGATGTTGATGCTCTGGTGAGTTGTAGATGTGGATCATCTGGTGACCTGTAGATGTTGATGATTTGGTGAGTTGTAGATGTTGATCATCTGGTGAGTTGTAGATGTTGATCATCTGGTGAGTTGTAGATGTTGATCATCTGGTGAGTTGTAGATGTTGATGATCTGGTGAGTTGTAGATGTTGATGGTCTGGTGAGTTGTAGATGTTGATCATCTGGTGAGTTGTAGATGTTGATGATCTGGTGAGTTGTAGATGTTGATGATCTGGTGAGTTGTAGATGTTGATCATCTGGTGAGTTGTAGATGTTGATGATCTGGTGAGTTGTAGATGTTGATCATCTGGTGAGTTGTAGATGTTGATCATCTGGTGAGTTGCAGATGTTGATCATCTGGTAAGTTGTAGATGTTGATCATCTGGTGAATTGTAGATGTTGATCATCTGGTGAGTTGTAGATGTTGATCATCTGGTGAGTTGTAGATGTTGATGATCTGGTGAGTTGTAGATGTTGATCATCTGGTGAGTAGTAGATGTTGATCATCTGGTGAGTTGTAGATGTTGAGCATCTGGTGAGTTGTAGATGTTGATCATCTGGTGAGTTGTAGATGTTGGTCATCTGGTGAGTTGTAGATGTTGATGTTCTGGTGAGTTGTATATGTGGATCATCTGGTGAGTTGTAGATGTTGATGATCTTGTGAGCTGTAGATGTTGATCATCTGGTGAGTTGTAGATGTTGATGATCTGGTGAGTTGTAGATGTTGATCATCTGGTGAGTAGTAGATGTTGATCATCTGGTGAGTTGTAGATGTTGATCATCTGGTGAGTTGTAGATGTTGATCATCTGGTGAGTTGTAGATGTTGATGTTCTGGTGAGTTGTAGATGTGGATCATCTGGTGAGTTGTAGATGTTGATGATCTGGTGAGCTGTAGATGTTGATCAACTGGTGAGTTGTAGATGTTGATGGTCTGGTGAGTTGTAGATGTTGATAATCTGGTGAGCTGTAGATGTCAATGATCTGGTGAGTTGTAGATGTTGATGATCTGGTGAGTTGTAGATGTGGATCATCTGGTGAGTTGTAGATGTTGATGATCTGGTGAGTTGTAGATGTTGATGATCTGGTGAGTTATAGATGTTGATCATCTGGTGACCTGTAGATGTTGATGCTCTGGTGAGTTGTAGATGTGGATCATCTGGTGACCTGTAGATGTTGATGATCTGGTGAGTTGTAGATGTTGATCATCTGGTGAGTTGTAGATGTTGATGATCTGGTGAGTTGTAGATGTTGATCATCTGGTGAGCTGTAGATGTTGATGATCTGGTGAGTTGTAGATGTTGATCATCTGGTGAGTTGTAGATGTTGATCATCTGGTGAGTTGTAGATGTTGATGATCTGGTGAGCTGTAGATGTTGATGATCTGGTGAGTTGTAGATGTTGATCATCTGGTGAGTTGTAGATGTTGATGATCTGGTGAGTTGTAGATGTTGATCATCTGGTGAGTAGTAGATGTTGATCATCTGGTGAGTTGTAGATGTTGATCATCTGGTGAGTTGTAGATGTTGATCATCTGGTGAGTTGTAGATGTTAATGTTCTGGTGAGTTGTAGATGTGGATCATCTGGTGAGTTGTAGATGTTGATGATCTGGTGAGCTGTAGATGTTGATCATCTGGTGAGTTGTAGATGTTGATCATCTGGTGAGTTGTAGATGTTGATCATCTGGTGAGTTGTAGATGTTGATGATCTGGTGAGTTGTAGATGTTGATCATCTGGTGAGCTGTAGATGTTGATGATATGGTGAGTTGTAGATGCTGATCATCTGGTGAGTTGTAGATGTTGATGATCTGGTGAGTTGTAGATGTTGATCATCTGGTGAGCTGTAGATGTTGATGATCTGGTGAGTTGTAGATGTTGATGATCTGGTGAGTTGTAGATGTTGATCATCTGGTGAGTTGTAGATGTTGATCATCTGGTGAGTTGTAGATGTTGATGATCTGGTGAGTTGTAGATGTTGATCATCTGGTGAGCTGTAGATGTTGATGATCTGGTGAGTTGTAGATGCTGATCATCTGGTGAGTTGTAGATGTTGATGATCTGGTGAGTTGTAGATGTTGATCATCTGGTGAGCTGTAGATGTTGATGATCTGGTGAGTTGTAGATGTTGATGATCTGGTGAGTTGTAGATGTTGATCATCTGGTGAGTTGTAGATGTTGATGATCTGGTGAGTTGTAGATGTTGGTCATCTGGTGAGTTGTAGATGTTGATCATCTGGTGAGTTGTAGATGTGATAACTTTGTGAGCTGTCGATATTGATGATCTGTTAAGCCGTAGATGTGGGTGACCTGTGTATTTAATGAATTGTGAGCAAACGGACTTTGCGATCGCCTCTCACACGACGGTATGCGCAAACAGCGCAATCTTCAAGGGTCGTATAACAGCACACAAATTTCGCCATCAAAGTTGTCCATGACTGCCTCTGGAGGAATTTGGTATTGAGTGAGTCCACAAAGATCCACCGTATAGCCTGAACAGACTGTTTGGGCAAGTGCTGTTAGTGAGCACCTACGAAGGCCGGAACGGCACACGAGGGGGTGGGTGGCTAGCACCACGCCTGGCCGCCTTTGTCTCCCCACTGGCGATATTTACACACCGCACCAGGTACTTATTTGAGGCTGAGTCGATCTAGAGGAGGAGGCCCAGAACAGGTTCAGATAATCGTCACCGGTGTTGGCCGTGAGCGGGAATCAAACTCGGGTCACCAGGTTCGTAGGGCAGCGTTGCGCTAACCGCTACACCACCGCTCCCCACATCTGACGCACACGCACTGCCGTGCGTACACAACGACCCCCGTAGTATCTACTCGGACGAACACAAATATTAACCTACACAAGGTACCGCAACGTCACGGGTTGGTAATAAAGACTAAGCTAGGGGTGGATCCATAAAGACAGTGTCCGCGCTATAATTAGAGCTAGAATTTGGGGTGTTAGGCTCAGTGCTATAAACCAGGCGTGTTAAAGTATTGCAATTATACTAATAGGGGGTTTCCCCTTTTTTCTGGCAACAAAACTGACACCTTTTGCAAGGAATCATGCTTACATTAACCACAATACTTGCAGTCAAATGCAAAAAAAACACAATACTCTGATAATTTATGCATTGTCTTTGAAACTGATTGGTCCACACCAGAGACAGCTTTCTTTAGAGCCTAGTCTCATATGGTGTTCGACCAGATGGCGTGTGGACCAATCAGTTTCAAAGACAATGCATAAATTATCAGAGCATTGTTTTTTTTTGCATTTGACTGCAAGTATTGTGGTTAATGTAAGCATGATTCCTTGCAAAAGGTGTCAGTTTTGTTGCCAAAAAAAAAGGGGGAAAACCCCTATTAGTATATTTTGGTACTGGCAAAGGAGGTCCCAAGATATTGCAAGTACCTTACATGATAGAACAACCCGTGTAAACTGCTTGTTTTTATACTTTCCATGTAAGGCATCTGACAAAAAGAGAATGATGTTGATGATGATGATGGTGGTGGCGAAGCTATTAAGGGTGCACGCGGTGCAATTGCCGCAGGGGGCACGGTTCGCAGATGCTCAGGTGCAGCGTTACGAAGAGTTGGGTTTGAGAGTTGGACAGGAGGCCCCAATTTATTATTTGTAACAGGGATCATGCCAGCGACGATACACCACTGGAGGATGATGATGATGATGAGAACATTTGGGACTATTTCGAGGGTCGTGGTCTCTTTGAGTCCTCATCCGAGGCCTCCTGAAGTCCTCATCTGATCAAGTAAAAAATTAAACTTATTAACCTGAATTAGTAACTCCACAAGGCTGGCCGTGGCGCCTGTTTCTACCCATCACTGTATCAGCATCTCCATAATCATCATCATCTACTTCTTCATAAAAAAATGTCAAATGAATGTCGAGTGGAGTGGCGGTGCAGTGGTTAGCGCACGAGTTGGGTTTGAGTGGCGATGGTTTTTGTACGAACAGCCACAGCGACCAGCGTGGTGAAGTATGGCAACAACAACCCTCACGGGTGATGCGTTTATGGCGAGGCCTTCAGTGGATTGGCAAAGTCTGTAACGGGTAAAACAAGTGTAGTCGTAATAATATAATTAATGATGCACGCTACTACAGCGCTGCATTCTTGTAAGTGTGCTAAATGGTGTAACCCCCCCCACCCCCCACAAATGTCCCGATGTTAAAACGATCAATGGGATGGTGCCATTTATTTATCGGGGGGGGGGGGGGAGAGTAATGGATATTCCACGTTTCTCTGGACAAGGGCCGGTCTGTCCATGAAACAATGGCTGTTGAGAAAGGATCTTTGACCTCGAGAGCGCAGCCACCCACGCGGTCCCGCCGTTTGTTGACGGCCGCTTCCTCCCACCAATAAAGTGGGGGGGGGGGGGTGGGGGTAGGGTGGGGGGTAGGGTGCGTGGTAGGGGTGTGGGTGGTAGGGTGGGTGGAGGGGAGGGGGAACACGGAAACTGTATAACTCAAAAGTTTCTCGAGACGCGGTCCAAACCTCTTCGGTGTACTTTTAATGATTCGGCCGAAAGAACGAATTAAATTAAATGAATAGATGAAAACGACGACGCCGATCCGTTAACGTGACGCGCAATGCCTCGGGGGCAAGGACCGCGTGCCAATGCCCCCCAACCCCTGCCCCCCCCCTTCGGATGAAATGTCGGATTACGCAACTCTGCCACACAGAGAGAGAGAGAGAAACCCCCCAGAATTAATGGAATGAGTAAATCACTTAATTCTTCAGAGTTTAATGTTTATTCCCCCCACCCCCAACATTTCCCAACCCCATCGACCAACTCGCCTATCAGACCTCACTTATGTGCTCTGAATAAGGGTCATTTCCCGAAACGTCGCCTGCTAGACACTTATGTATTTTTTAAGGCCAAGCAGTGTTACTGGCGAATGCGTTGAGCTTGTTTTGTAATTTCTCTCTCTAAATGTACTTACCAACCGATGCGTCTGCCTGCCTACCAGCGCAGCATGTTTGACCAGAGACGTGTGTGTCTTGAGGAAGGGCTACGTGTAAACAATTCCACTAATAAATTCAGAATTGCATCCACGCAGACCTTCATCCAGCAGCAGATTGTGGTTGTTGATGATCATCTGAATATACTGCAACCTTTAAAAAAAATCTGCCTGTTCATGTTGATAATATAACAATGCCAATTATAATTTTCCCATAACAGCCAGTGTCTCAAGACTTATTTTTCAAGAGGGCTCTTGCGTTGGGAGGTTAGGCCAATACCACGAATGAGTGGGTTGCCTCCGTGCGGAAGGAAACCAGAGAACCTGGAGAAAACCCCCCATGCACACGAGAAGGTGGCACTCAGCACTGGCATCTTGCGGCCAGCTCACAGCTCCACGCCTACAACACCTGGCAAGCCCCTGGTGGACACCAATCCGATGACTATCCAGGCTCAAGTCTGTTGAGCTTCTGAGATCCGAAGAGATTGGTGAAGTGACGGTGCTTTGGTCATGGGTTGTTTACCTACCTAGCAATCAACCTACCTCCCTATCAACTTACATACTTACGAAGCAATATACCTATCAACTAATAAATATTAACTAATCTACCGAGATATCAACTTATCTACAATCAACACACCAACCAACCAACCAACATGTGCCTACCATTTTCGATGTTAAGCTTTCGTGACTGCAGAGATTCATCTTCTTGGTTCTTTCGGTAAAGTCACGTAGAAGGGAAATAATAAAATAATAAAAATAAAACATAATAAAATAATTCTCACGACGTTTCGGCCACAACGCAAGCAGCCGTCGTCAGGTGAAGAACAGGTCTGTCGGAAAGACAGCGTCATTCAGATGGGAAGATAGCGTCTTTCCGACAGACCTGTTCTTCACCTGAGGACGGCTGCTTGCGTTGTGGCCGAAACGCGTGAGAATTATTTTATTATGTTTTATTTTTAATATTTCCCTTCTACGTGACTTTACCGAAAGAACCAAGAAGATGTGCCTACCAATGTGCCGACCTGTCTATCTCTCTCTTTGTCCAGCATATGTATAAGACATGTATGTCTGTGGGTATACATAATAATAATCATCATCATCACCCCCCTGGGGTTGATACAATGGGTACCAGCTGGTGAGGCCCTACCAATTGACACAGTTAAACCAAATAGTGGTTGCTGCTGTTATGTAAATCAAGTTTCAAGTGAGAACTGGAGAGGTCAGAATGAGTTTCATTTGTAAAAGTTACCTGGGTAACCGAAAATTACAAAAGCAATCGCGTGAAACACAAAGTACATTGCAGCAACGATGCAAATATTTAAACCAGAGCACAAACAACCAAAGATCAATTAGCGCAAAAAAAACCACAACTGCATTACAGAAGCGATTGAAACATCGGCATGACATTAAATACAATTTCAGCTACCAAAATTGACTCGGAATAAAAAAAAATTGACGTCTGAAAACCATTTCGGAGTAAAATTAAGTCACCGAAAAAAATGTTTATTGCTGCGATCGCACAACTCGTGAGTAAAGAGGACACGCACCGAAGACACGTGCAAAGTGGAGTCCACAAAGCACAACGACACGGCTCGGCACCACGTCACGATTGCTCAAGGACCGACACAGCTGGCGTTCGTTTTTATATCCTGGAGAACATAATTTTTTTGTTTCATAAAAGTTGAAAGTTAGTCTCGGACCCCCACCCCCCCCCGCCCACTGTCTCCCAACTTCAAAAGAGCATCGCGTGAAAGGTGTCAACGAATGGTCGTGGACTCTATCGCCCTCCCATGATTATATTACGGGTTGACAAAGTTCGAACGAGAAGGCTCCCTCTCGTTTACAATTCCTTTACTGTTCCGTTGTGGTTGTGACTCTTGGGCGCAAATCGGCGAGGCGTCAAAGCCTCAAACCAAACGACGCCACACAAAGACAAAGATCCCTCCTCGCCCGTGTAGCCTTAACAGACTGTTGGGGCAAGTGCTGTTAGCGAGCACGCACCCCCATCTACAGAGCAGCACGCCCGGCCGCCTTTGTCTCCCCAGCGGTGACGTTTACACGCCGCACCGGGGTACTCATTCGAGGCTGAGTCGACCTAGGGGGAGGCTCCCACCCGTTACGCACGCGAGCAAGATGGAACAGCGGCACACGCAGTGATGGTGCAGCGGCATTGTCGTGTGTCGGAGCAGGGGGCTGGAGGGGGGGGGGGGTGCTGAGTGTTGGGGGGCTGTCAACTCATGGGGTGTCCCCCCCCCCAACTCTCTCACCACCACAGAGGGTGGTCAACAGGCAGCGGCACGGATAAGGGGCCGTCCATAAATGACGTCACGCGATTTTGGACGATTTTTGACCCCACCCCCCTTCGTCACATATCGTCACAAAAAGTCAGACCCCCCCCTCAAATATGACGTCACAAAGCTCTGCCCCCCCCCCCCCAAACCACATTTCCATTTTGAAAATAAAACATGCTTCAAATCGCTTTAAACTATTGTCATTGTAGTGCGTATTTAATCTGGCGCTGCACTCTGATGTTGTAGGAGTGTTGTTATAACAATTAGTGTTTAGCCCACTGGTGTGTTGAAGCGTGAAACCACAACATTTACAATTTTTGAGTACGACGTTTCGCTGGTAATTGCATCCAGCATCATCGGGCAATTCGCCAGAATGGAATTGCAAGAATGGAATTATCCGATGATGCTGGATGCAATTACCAGCGAAACGTCGTACTCAAAATAGTAAATGTTGTGGTTTCACGCTTCAACACACCGGGGGGCTAAAGCAGTGAACTATTTGTCTTTTGTCAACGTGACACTTTTTTACTGATTGGCCTTGTCGGGTGGTGGAGGGTTATGACACATTTATAAATAACGCGATCTAAACCCAAAAACGTTGATTATGGTAGGAACCTCCTGGTTACACCAGCCCTCAGGGGTTTATTGTGTCCGTCCGTCCTGCATCAAAACATGGGAGGGGTGGGGCTGGGTAGAGAGGGGAGGGTGGGGAGGGGCTGAGTGGGGAGGGAGGGGCTGGATGGGGAGGGGAGGATGGGGAGGGGCTGGGTGGGGAGGGTGGGGCTGGGTGGGGGGTGGGTGGGGAGGGGCTGGGTGGGGAGGGGCTGGTCACCCCGTGGTGCCCTTATAAAACTCAACGTTTAACCTACTCACGCCGGCTTGTGCCCGCCCTCACAGTCGGGCATATTTGCGGAATACACCACGCCGCCGTTGACCCTGCAGGCCATTGACCGAGCAACCCAACGTTCCTACCAGCTCCCTCCGCAGGAATGTGTTTCCTTGCTGGAGGGGTTGCCCCCCCAACTACCTGAAAATCCTTGCTCCGCCATGTCCGGCTCCCAAGCCTCCCATTGATGCCGGCCGTTGTGTGCCGCGCAAGTGCGTGGGCAGTGCTTCATTGGTATCGACCACAATGGCTCCTCTTCACGAGTTACCGGACCCTGTTGTACCGTTCTTCACACGATCCTCCGTTAGTTGACGCTACCTCTGGAGCGGTGGCGGAGCGGTTAGCGTGCCACGCGACAAAAACCTGATGGGCCGGGTTCGATTTGCAGCCACGGCTGTCATCAGTGGCGCGTGATATCTGAACCGGTGCTGTCCGCCACCGAACCCGCACTAACCAGCGTGACAATGGACAGTAATCATCAAACAGCCCTCAATCTAAGAGTGCATTGACTGCGGTCTGCATATATATATTTTTACGACTATTTATTAATGACCGATTGCCTAATTCACTTTACATTACTTTCCTCCATGACAAATCACATCGATCTCAAATGAAATTGCACATACATTGGAAACGCGTGTACCGTGCTGTTTACGCAGTGAGATGCGTTGCGCATAGCGCATTATGAATATATTGCGATGGAGAGATGTTAACTACCTCGCCTGGTATACAGGAGGTTGTGGGTTCGATCCCGACTCTGACGCCTGCTGCTGCATATTTGGAGTTTGCGTCTCTCTCATCATCATCATCACGGTGGCTAGGAGATGTTAACTACCTCGCCTGGTATACAGGAGGTTGTGGGTTCGATCCCGACCCTGACGCCTGCTGTGTATTTGGAGTTTTCGTGTCTCTCTTTGGTGAGATGTTAACTACCTCGCCTGGTATACAGGAGGTTGTGGGTTCGATCCCCCGACCTTGACGCCTGCTGTATATGTGGAGTTTGCGTCTCTCTCCCCGTGGTCGCGTCGATTTTTCTCCGGGTCCTCCAGTTTCTCCCTTCACATTTAGAATCAACATCACGCGTTTAGAGTATTTTACCACGTGATAAGCCCACTGCGTTGGGCTGTCATTTGCGACTAGGTCGCTTCTTCGAGCTATATAGCTCAGTGAGCCTTGCCTGATAAAACAAAAATAGTTTAGTAATTTTTTTTTTATCAATACAGTTGAGGATGACAACTCGAGTGATCGTTATGTGTTGTTGAACACATCAACTTCCTTCCACACCTGCGAGCATTAGCCCCTGCGCAGTTGCACCGCCTGCACCCAAATAGGTGCTCGCTGCCGTCACTTGCTCCTCCTCCACCACACATTCATTCATTCATTCGTTTCATTCATTTGTTTCATTCATTCGTTTCATTCATTTGTTGAGTCAGCTGGCCAGGATTGGGCAAACCCAAGCCCACTTTCACCCAGTATCTATGTGTTGTATCTGTGAGTCTCTATGTGCCTCTATGGGTCTCTATGTATATCCAATAGTCTCTGTGTATCTCCATGATCCTCTATGTGTCTCGATGTATGTGTTTATTACTTTTGTTGAGTCAGCTGGCCAGGATTGGGCAAACCCGAGCCCACTTTCACCCAGTATCTATGTGTTGTATCTGTGAATCTCTATGTATCTCTATGAGTCTCTATGTATATCCATGAGTATGTATCTCCATGAATTTCTGTGTATCTATATGAGTCTATATGCATCTCTATGAGTCTCTATGTGTCTCTATGAGTCTATATGCATCTCTATGAGTGTCTATGTGTCTCTATGAGTCTATACACATATATGTGTATCTCTATCAGTCTCTATGTGTCTGTATGCGTCTTTGTATCTCTATGAGTGTTACTAACATTAACACTAACAATAACATGTATAAGAATCACAAGATACAGACAACGTGCACTATTACAAATTATTTAAATAACATACAAAAAATATCATTCATGGTACACAAACTATCCGGGACACCATTCCAGTGCCCAACCGGGCAGCATTTCGAAATGCCCCATCACCCCAGGCGTACGATCTGTTACGCATTGTTAAAACCCCCTCGTTCTCTCTCTCATCTCCGTTAAAATAAAAAAATCCTTCTCATTTCTGCCGCCAAAGCTCATGCCAAGAGCTGAGCTCCTTATGTTTTACAGCTGTTCAGATTTACAGCACAACATACACACACACTAACATTCACACACACACACAAAGATTCCCCGCATGCCTTAACAAACTGTTGGGGCAAGTGCTGTTAGCGAGCACCTATGAAGGCCGCAACGGTACACGAGGGGGTGGGTGGCCAGCACCACGCCCGACCGCCTTTGTCTCCCCAGTTGCGATGTTTACACACCATACCAGGTACTCATTTGAGGCTGAGTCGACCTAGGGGAGGCCCAGAACCGGTTCAGATAATTGTCACTGGTATTGGCCGATGAGCGGGAATCGAACCCGGGTCGTTGGGTTCATAGCGCAGCGCGCTAACCGCTACACTACCGCTCCCCACACATACACACACCTGCACACATACACACACCTGCACACACATACACCTGCACACACACACATGCACCTGCACACACACACACAGCTGCACACACACACACACACCTGCACACACATACACACACCTGCACACACACACATACACGCACCTGCACACACACACACACCTGCACACACACACACAGCTGCACACACATATACACACCTGCACACACACACATACACCTGCACACACACAGAGCTACACACACCTGCACACACACACACACCTGCACACATACACACACACCGCGCACCTACGCCGTGTCCCGATCGCTTCTCCTCTAATTTATTACGCATTAGGCGTCACGTGCCCGTTCCGTTCTCTCTGAGAAAATTGGGATATATTCAAGCCCGTAAATAAAAAAAACGCGATTGAAAGCCTAGAATCCGCGGTGAAATGCCAAAGCAATAAAACTTAACATCTCCTCTCCCCCTCGCTCGTCTCTGGATCTAAAATACTGCATGCCCCAACCACCGCCACCACCACCACCACCCCGCCGCCGCCAATGGCTCTGGGAGGCAAATGAAGGAGGTGGATTGTGATGGGTGAGTGGAAACGTGTTTTTGGCACGAAACTACATCGGCGTGAATCGATGTGCGATGCTATGCGGTGCATTACAATTGGCATTTTGTGTGTGCGCGCGTGTGTGCCCAGGAGGCTCGTGAAGGACGCTGCTGGGCAATTGGAGCCTCCCCCCAACCACCTTTTAGCAGCAATGGAGAGGCGGAGAAACTACATTCGCACACCACTAAAACTAAACTATGTTTTCCTTATTTTTATTTTCGTTCAACCTATCTCGGTGACTTTACCGAAAGACCCCCAAAAAATATGAGTTCCTGCAGTCACGTAAAAGCTTTAAGTCAAGAGTTATGTTTTCCTCGCCAGGTAAAGCTCACTGAGCTATTCAGCTCGTTTTCAGAAGTGACCTGGCCACAAATGATAGCCCAACGAAAGTGGCTTATCACGTGGACATTTATAGCAGCCAATTAATTTTGAACGCACGTTTCTAAATGTGGAGCGGATAAAGAACAGGAGGACCTGGTGAAAAATCGACGAGAGAGACATGCGAACATCCAAATATACAGCAGGCGTCATGGTCGGGATCGAGCCCACGACCTCCTGCATACTAGGCGAGGGAGATAACATCTGGCTACTGTGGCGCAACAACAAGCGGAGCGCCGGGCACATAGCGCACAACAAGGTGGCATGGTGGGTGACTTCGGATAGTGCATCTGCACCAAAATTAAGCACCTGCTTGGGTGTTTTGTGCCATCAAACACTCCACCACCACAACTCCCAATTGGTGATACGGCAGTTGTGGAGAGAGTGGAGAGTTTTCCATACCTGGGCAGTGTGCTCATGACCCGCTCTGGTTTGACAGCAGAGGTCTCACTCTGAATCAGGCGAACGACATTATCTTTTCATCGGCTGTGTAACGCTGTTTGGAAGCTACCTGGTCTGTTGCTACACGCGAAGCTTCGGGTCTTCTCGGCCATGGTCATTCCCCCCCCTTCTCTATGTTTGTGAAACGTGGACCCCCCCTAATGGAACATCTTCGCCGGTGAGAAACATTTCGGCTGCCCTGCTTACGATCTATCCTGGGTTTAACCAGGCTGGATTGTGTGAGGAGCTCACAAATTTTTGAAAGATTTGGACAAAATCCCATCAGTGAACCCCTCTGGCAGGCAAGGCTGCGTTGGCTGGGTCATGTAGCCTGCATGCCCAGCCACCGCATTCCTAAACAGCTTTTGTTCGGCCAGATAGAGGGGGCTAAACCGGCGCGGCACGTGCTAGAGAAGAGATGGAGTGATGTGGTACAGGAGAATGTGAAGCTGAGTAGACTTGCCGATGACTGGTACCAGCGGTGTCAAGATCGGCCTCTATGGAGGAGGCTCGTGAAGGACGCGACTGGGCAGTTGGAGGTAGTCTCCCTCCAGCAACAACGGAAGGCAGAGGAGCGACGCTCACAACAACGAGTGGAGCGCCGGGTGGTTAAAGCACAGCAAGTTGGCACAGTAGGTGGTGCATCAGCCACTTATATCAGTCAGGCAACCCATGGCACCTGCTGGGTCTGTCCTGCCAGTGGGCGTTCGACACGTCACGTGGCCTTAACGTGCACATAACCTGGCACAAGCGCCGTGGTGACATCATCGCCACATAGTGGCGAATGGTGGTTGTTGTTGCATCTGCCATTCATTTAAATTAATTAACCAAAAACTCCTGGGTATGTCCCCTTGACCTTCTTTGCAGTGAGGCTTTCTTGAACCTTTGTGGTGTCACAGTGCACGTAGCCTGGCACAAGTGACGTGGTTGTTGTCCTCAGTGGTACTGCGTCACGTGCAGCAGAGTTACACAGAGATCCATAGAGTTACACAGAGATCCATAGAGTTACACAGAGATCCATAGAGTTACACAGAGATCCATAGAGCGACACAGAGATCCATAGAGTTACACAGATATCCATAGAGTTACACAGAGATCCATAGAGTTACACAGAGATCCATAGAGTTACACAGAGATCCATGGAATTACACAGAGATCCATAGAGTTACACAGAGATCCGCAGAGTTACACAGAGATCCATAGAGTTGCATAGAGATCCATAGAGTTACATAGAGTGACGCAGAAATACATAGAGTTACATAGAGAGCCATAGAGTTACATAGAGATCCATAGAGTTATACAGAGATCCGTAGAGTTACACAGAGATCCATAGAGTTACACAGAGACCCATAGAGTCATATAGAGACTCAGAGACCACATCCCTAGGCAGTGGTGACAGTCGCAGGACATTGCAGGGTGGTGACGATGCACACACGAACAAGAGCAGCGTCAGATGTCATCGTCGACACAAAACCCCGCGGCAGAACTTACTTCGCAGACGCGCGGAGACCCAAAAAATGTATCCGTAAAACAAAGTTTTTCTATATAAATCCTTTATATGCGTGGCATCGGTTTCATTTTATTATTCATTTCTGTTTTTCTCAAGTAAGAGTTTCATTTTTATCACATTGGTATTTTAAATTAAATATGAAAAAATTTTTTTCCTAAAAAGTGGAAAATTTTTGCATTTTTTTTTCACGAAAATTAATTGTCACGCACATCGAGTCTGTGTGCAAAATGTCAGCTCGATTGGATCACGGGAAGTGGGTTAAAAAACGACCGAAAGATTTCCACGGTCGTAAGCACGCAAGCAAGCAAGCAAGTGAACTTAATATAAAGGATTAAAATAAAAAGGTGCGATCACAGCCACCGGACATCGTACAGCTTAGCTACAGCGGCAGAGATAGCGCGCATGGCAGATACGCGGATACTCGCAAGCGAGAGACAGTGAGTGTCGAATGGCAGCGTGGGTTTGTAGAGGGACGCTCCAAACTTTGGTCGAGGCAGTCGTGAGTAGATATTTAGTGCGCAGTGCCAACACATGGGAGACAAAAGGCTGGTCACGGTAACCCCTATCGTTCTCCCTGTAGCCACCACTGATAACGATGCCGCATGATTCCAGTTCTGAGTTGGCATCGAAGTCGCCTATCGTGCAGGTTTCTTGTCTTACGTCCCGATCTGAAGCAGAGATTGTTCTTCTTAAACTGCTGCACCCACTGGGGGTCCGATACGTGGGCAGATTTTTTTTTTTAGAAGGTAAAATCATCGACAACACACATTAATCACGGACACGTAAGTGATTTTTATTTTACTTTGATTAATTTTAATTTTTTACCTACGTGACTTTACCGAAAAACTAAGAATATGAATCCTTGCAGTCACGAAAGCTTCAAATCTAGAAGTACAACTTACTTTGTTTCATCAGAACCTCATGCATTGATGGACGTTATGCATTTGTTGACGATTGACAAGCAAATGGATGCAAAACTGCAGTGGAGGTTCAGGACCACCGACTTTAAAGTGAGGCTGGACTATTCTACGGGCTGCGTGTCTCACTGGCGCGACCACCGTTGCCGTGGTTCCCTTGTGTAATATGAGGCTATATCCGGCTCACTGACGTATCACAACTCGTCATGGTGATTGGCTCTGCCGGTCCTTGTTCATAGCCAATGGGGGGAAGCCTGGGGGCATGGCCCTGACGTGATGGAAAGGTGACAGCTACAAGGATTGGGTCTGCTGGCTTTGGCCTCAGCCAATGGGGGAGATGAGTCAGGGGCGTGGTCCCGGGAGCTGACGAGGGAGCCTGGAAGATTCGACGCAGGCTAACGAGGATTGGCGGAAGCGTACCACGTGACCCGGGTATTAAATAGGGGTGGAGACGAACGACACGTGGTCAGAACGGGAACGAACGGAGGAAGGGGGCCACGCGGGAGTGGGGCTCCGAGTTGCCACGTGGCAGTGCGTCTCTCTCTGTCTATCTGTCCCTCTCACGCTGCCTATCAGCAGCGTGAAGTAACTGTAACATAAGTTGAATAAAAGACGGATTCCAGAAGTCGTCTCAACGAGCTTTATTACACTTGCATGGACGAGCTTGCCTCTCACAGCGCAGTTGGCAGCGCCGCAGCAGCTTGTGTTACACATAGACATGACACTAACTTGCTAACCCCCCTAATCTCCCCGCCTAATCTCTCCCATCAACATGGCGCTAATCTCCCATGAACACTGCTGTTGTGCGCATATTACGGAGACGGTGCTCTTGTGCGGAGACGGAAGCTCATTTCATGCTAATCTCTCTCTCCCTAATCAACAACAATAACAACCGCCATTCACCACTAAGTGGCGGTGACGTCACCACGACGTTTGTGCCAGGCCATGCGTACCTTGAGGCTACCACGTGAAGTGTCGAACGCCCGCTGGCAGGAGATCACGGGGCAGACCCAGGTGCAACGGGTCGACTGACTGAGATGACCGAGATGACTGGCTGAGAGAGAGAGAGAGAGAGCGTCATCTCTACCTAATATCCCCCATTAACACACCTGACGTGCTTGCGTCCGGGGATGGAATTCCTTTCCAGCTCAGACCTCGCCTGCTTGCCCATCGCCACATATATAACCATCTTGTTGTAACAACTCTCTCGCTGGTTCAGCAGTTTCACTGCTGGATATTTTTTTCCGCCTGAGGACGACCGCTTGTGTTGCGATCGAAACGTCGTGAAAATTATTTTTTTGTCTTCTTGGTTCTTTCGGTAAAGTCACGTAGAAGGGAAATAATAAAATAATAAAAATAAAACATAATAAAATAATTCTCACGACGTTTCGGCCACAACGCAAGCAGCCGTCCTCAGGTGAAGAACAGGTCTGTCGGAAAGACAGCGTCTGAAGAAGTTTTATTTTTATTATTTTATTATTTCCCTTCTATGTGACTTTACCGAAAGAACCAAGAAGATGAATCCTTGCAGTCACGAAAGCTTTAAATCGAAATGTATGTTTTGTTTATTTTATTTTTCTACCTACGTGACTTTACCGAAAGAACCAAGGAGTATGGACTATTATAGCAGCCGATTTGCTCGTCACGCAGCTGACCGCACATTCGTTATGAGCGTTGCATATTGTGGCGTTGCAAGGGTTATAAGATGTATGGCAGGGCGTGTGTGCCGAGTGATGATCGGAGCTGGAAGTAAATCAAAGCGCAAGCACAATACAGTAACGAAATACAATCACTAAGTGATGGCAAACTGATATAATCAGGTTGCTTATTTGTTTATGGGTGAGGCTATGTGGTTGTAGTTTAATGTCACAGCCCTGTAATTAACCCTTCGTCGGCTGACACGATTGCCGCGTTTACAAAGG
This sequence comes from Lampetra planeri, assembly GCF_965212315.1. Classification (NCBI taxonomy): domain Eukaryota; kingdom Metazoa; phylum Chordata; class Hyperoartia; order Petromyzontiformes; family Petromyzontidae; genus Lampetra; species Lampetra planeri. Next base: position 104,915 of record NW_027614594.1, on the reverse strand, counting down.
TAGCAGCAGCAGTAGCAGGATGAGTTTTATTGTTTACACGTGGTCAGTGTGGACTGCATTGAGCACAATCAGACCAAGAAAGCCTCGCACAAGTTCCTTTAGACGTTTCGTGTCTGAGTGTAACTCCGACAAACCACGGATGCGTTCGCGTGCTTCACTGGGACCGCTTCGTGTCGTTATCGAGTGATGTTGTTTATTTTACAACGCACTTATCAGGTTACACGTTCATCAGTTGCTTTGCTTCTGTTGACTTATAATTGAGTGATGTTTTACAGTACCGCGTCGTTCAAACATTTACTTGTCATTGATGATGTGACAGCCGCGCAGCAATTCGTTATTATCTGCTCTTTTGAAGTTTGTTTTCGTATAAATTAAATTTCGATTCAAAGCTTTCGTGACTGCAGGCATTCATCTTCTTGGTTCTTTCGGTAAAGTCACGTAGAAGGGAAATTAGAAAATAATAAAAATAAAACATAATTAAATACAATTCTGACGACGTTTCGGCCACTACGCAAGCAGCCATCCTCAGGTGAAAAATAGGTCTGTCGGAAAGACAGCGTCTGAATGGACAGTGTTCGAATGGACAGCCCTGTTCTTCACCTGAGGACGGCTGCTTGCGTTGTGGCCGAAACGTCGTGAGAATTTTATTTTATTATGTTTTATTATTTTTATTTTATTATTTCAATTCCACGTGACTTCACCGAAAGAACCAAGAAGATTAATCTAAATTGCTTCTCTGATCACCCGTCACCACGGTGACTGCACGTGCATGCCCCATCCTCTCTCTCTCTCTTGTTCGTCCATCAAAGTTGATGATGACCATGGCACGTTTGTCATTTTGTTGGGTTTTGATGAGTGCGCAGATGCCCCATCCACTTTGGCAGAGTTCACCACGAGTCCACCCCCATGCATGCACTGGCACGCTCGCTCTGCCACAGCCAAGAGGCATTGCTCTGCTAGGCACTATTTGAACGCGTGTACGCTGAACTTCTTTCGCACCGTACACGTCGCCAAACCGTGCTCGTGGTTCGTTCGGACAGTAATGTCTACAGCTGGACGCAATCTCCTTGTTCTTCTTCTGCTGCTGCTTCATCTTCTTCTGATTCTCTTCTTCAACTCCTCCTCCTTCAATATATTCCATTGTTGTTGTTGTTGTTGTCGGTTGTGTCCATTATTTTGCGACGCTTATCGGACGCGACCGCATTTCCGACCCCCAAGGTACGTGTGCGTGTTGAACTTCTTCCACGTCTCTCAAAGTGCTTCGCGAGCCACCGGGCGAGGATGCCGGGGGACTTTATCGGGTCACACAAAGTCGTCGATAATGACATTGGCACGGACAAAGAACCGCTCTGTCGACGCGACGAGATCCGTCGCGTTGCAGCCGGCAGAGGTTCAGTGACAATAATAACGTTGGTATACAACGACCGCCACGCGGGCCCACCCCATAACAAATAGGCATCGTTGTGTTGGCTGTGGAATTAAAAAAAACACCACCGCGTACGTTTTAAAAATAAAATAAAATCATACCCTTACCCACGGGACCACTTTTGCCGGCAGCAAAATGACGAGAATAAGAATGGGCTTCACACTTGTCGTGGCAAATCACACGGGAGGTGTTGAGACGTTCGATTCACCGACGAGGCAACACACCCACAGCAAGGCACTAAGTGTGCATTACCCAAACACATCATGCATGTGGTGGAACATGCAAACACACATGCGAGGCCGTAAATGGAAAGGCTGCCTCTGTTGTGGGCTAATACGTTTCGACGGCAATGTATTCGTTATCAAAAACAGCGTGCGTTTGCGGTGTTTTATCGCGAACTTGTGGTTAAATCGCGTGGATAAATTGATTGCCTTGCAACAATAGGTGTGTGCCGAGTCGGCGTCTAAACACCTTAACATTGTTATTGCCCGAAAACGTCGAGATCCCGACCTTCGACGTCCTGTAGAGGTTCACTCTGCAGCTGCCCACGGTGACCTGCACGTGTGGACTTCAGCATCCAGGAGGCAGACGTGGCCACCAGCCAACAGCGGTGCTAAGCACTCGGCCCGGTAACACTACAACAACAACAATCCCAACATACGCCACTAATTGACGGTGACGTCACCACGGCGCCTGTGCCAGGCCAGGTGCACTTTGAGGCCACGTGAAGTGTCGAGGGCTCGCTGCTGGCAGGAGGTCACGGGACAGAGCCAGCAGGTGCCATGGGTTGACTGAGATGACTGGAAGATGCACCACCTGTGCCCACTACTGTGCCAACTTGATGTGCTTTAGCCACCCGGCGCTCCGCTCGTTGTTGTGCTCGTTGTTGTGAGCGTCGCTCGTCTGCCCTCTTGTTGTTGTTGGAGGACGATTGCCTCCCAACTGCCCAGCAGCAGCAGCGTCATTTACTAGCTACCTCCACAGAGGCCGATCTTGACACCGTTGGTACCGGTCTTCGGCAAGTCCACTCAGCTCCACATCCTCCCATACCGCATCAGTCCCATGTCTTCTCCAACCCGTGCCGCGCCCGTTCATCCCACCTCTTCTCCGGCCAAACAAAAGCGGCTTGGGCATGCGGTGGCTGGGCATGCGGTGACTGGGGTATGCGGTGGCTGGGCATGCGGTGGCTGGGCAAGCGGTGGCTGGGCATGCGGTGGCTGGGCATGCAGTGGCTGGGCATGCGGTGACTGGGGTATGCGGTGGCTGGGCATGCGGTGGCTGGGCATGCGGTGGCTGGGCATGCGGTGGCTGGGCATGCGGTGGCCGGGCATGCGGTGGCCGGGCAAGCGGTGGCCGGGCAAGCGGTGGCTGGGCATGCGGTGGCTGGGCATGCGGTGGCCGGGCATGCGGTGGCCGGGCATGCGGTGGCTGGGCATGCGGTGGCTGGGCATGCGGTGGCTGGGCATGCGGTGGCTGGGCATGCGATGGCCGGGCAAGCGGTGGCCGGGCATGCGGTGGCTGGGCATGCGGTGGCTGGGCATGCGGTGGCTGGGCATGCGGTGGCTGGGCATGCGATGGCTGGGCAAGCGGTGGCTGGGCATGTGGTGGCTGGGCATGCGGTGGCTGGGCATGCAGGCTACATGGCCCAGTCACGCGGGAACAACACCACGACCGTTCTCAAAGCTACAGACCGCAACTCGCAAACGGAAGTAAAACGATAAACGTGCGACTCCCTTTTTGTCGATTCATTGCAGGTCAATGCGGTTTGACCACCACTGGTATTTGGTCAAAGGGGGAGGTCTGTGTGCGTGTGTGGGGGGGGTAGATCAGCGGTTAGCGATACGAACCCAGCAACCCGGGTTCGATTACCCGCTCACGGCCAACACCGGTGACGATTATCTGAACCGGTCCTCGGCTTGCCATAAGGTTGACTCAGCCTCAATTGAGTGCCTGGCGCGGTGTGTAAACATCGGCACTGGGGAGACAAAGGCGGCCGGGGGTGGGTACGTTCCGCTCACCGGTTACCGTGCCAGCCTTAATAGGTGTTTGCGAACAACACTTGCCCCAACAGTCTATTAAAGACTATAGGGGGGCGGATTCTTTGTCTTTGGTTCTAGCGAGGCTGGCAACAGCACCGTGGGAATCGAACTCGGGTCAACTCGGGTCCGCCAGAACTCGGAGGCGCAGCGAGCCAACTACTGGGGGGGGGGGGGGGTCCCAGGGGTGGGTGGGTGGGCGGGTCCCACCGCTCCACCGATACCCAACAACAGTCGCGCCGATAAAGCCGAACGGCAAAACGTGAAATGTGTCGGGGCGCGCGCGTCTCCGCCATGAGTTGATGGCCAGCACTCATTGCGCAACTTTTGTGTTTTAGTTGTAAAGTTGGTTTATTTTTATGGCGATGGGGGGGGTGTTATTAGGAGGGCGTATTGTGCCCCCCCCCCCTCCCCCAGCAAATAAGGGGGAAGGATTCGCGTGGGAAGTGCGCCATGCGGGCAGCGCACGGCGCACGGCAGACGCGTTTGCGCGGTGAGGATGATGTCCACCGGTAACCCCACGACGCTGCCGCCGCGATCTCTCGCTTGCTGTCGAAGAGAGGGCACGACTCAGAAAGAGAGAAAGGGGACGACTCAGAGAGAGGACGACTCAGAGAGAGAGGCCGACTCAGAGAGAGAAAGAGGACGACTCGGAGAGAGGACGACTCAGTGAGAAAGAGGATGACTCAGAGAGAGGATGACTCAGAGAGAGAGAGAGGGCGACTCAGCGAGATAGGACGACTCGGAGAGAGAGGGGACGACTCAGAAAGAGAGAAAGGGGACGACTCGGAGAGAGGACGACTCAGAGAGAGAGAGGACGACTCAGAGAGAGGATGACTCAGAGAGAGAGAGAGGACGACTCAGCGAGAGAGGACGACTCGGAGAGAGAGGGGACGACTCAGAAAGAGAGAAAGGGGACGACTCAGAGAGAGGACGACTCAGAGAGAGAGAGGACGACTCAGAGAGAGGATGACTCAGAGAGAGAGAGAGAGAGGGCGACTCAGTGAGAAAGAGGATGACTCAGAGAGAGGACGACTCAGAGAGAGAGGACGACTCAGAGAGAGAGAGGACGACTCGGAGAGAGGACGACTCAGTGAGAAAGAGGATGACTCAGAGAGAGAGAGGACGACTCAGCGAGAGAGGACGACTCGGAGAGAGAGAGGGGCGACTCAGAGAAAATGGAACGCGTCGTAGGGGAGACTCAGCGGCAGGTTCGACGCTGATATTTTTGCTGTGACCAGGAGTCGAACCAGGAGTCGAACCAGGGTGGCCGACACCACCACAGCAGGTCACTGTCAACCCGAGCAAACGCCAGTGGCGAGTGACGATGTCCTTTCACCAGTCCCGGACCTCCCCCCCCCTAGCTGACCGGCGTGGTGAAGTATGGCCAAACGACTCTGGCGACCCACATTTAGTACTGGGAATGATGTGAAAAAAAAAAACACGAAGAAGA
>NW_027614594.1:0-95000 GCF_965212315.1 Lampetra planeri | reverse complement strand
TGTACTAGTATACTACACTATACACTACACTATACACTAGTGCTGTACTAGTATACTACACTATACACTACACACTAGTGCTGTACTAGTATACTACACTATACACTACACTATACACTAGTGCTGTACTAGTATACTCACTATACACTACACTATACACTAGTGCTGTACTAGTATACTACACTATACAGTATACACTACACACTAGTGCTGTACTAGTGACGAATTGGTCACGTTCTGTTTACGTGACAACCCTCACTAGTTGGCTGTGTCGGGTGGTGGCGGGTTTTAACGACACAATTATATATTTACGCGATCGAACCTCAACAAAATCCTCTAATATGGATCGGGTTCATCAAAGATTATCGGGAGACGAAACCACCCACCCCCCCGCACCCCTCCCCAACAACACACGAGGCATTAATTGTGGAGGAATGTTTAGTACATCCACCGCCAGGTGTAAAGCCAGAGGCTCGGCCTCTTTGCGTGGAAGGGAACAGCGCTCGTGCGATCCAGCGTCTGGGAGCCCCGGCCATGACAATGTGGAATTTCCACCACCGCTCTAGGCGGGGTAGGGGGGCGGGGGCGACCAAAAACAGGACAAACGACCCCGCCGCTCAAACGCGCGCGTGCTAGGCAATGGAGGGCCATCGCAGCAACATCCCTCGGTTGTACTGCACTCCTATGCTACCGCCTCAGCACCTCTCACCCGCCTGCCCTCACCGAGCCGCGCCGCTGAGGTCAGCCTTGGTGGTGAATTATAGATTTGAAGCTTTCGTGACTGCGAGGATTCATATTCTCAGGTGTTTTCGGTAAAGTCACGTAGGTAAAAAAATTAAAATTTATAAAAGTAAAATAAAAATAAAATAAAAATCACGACGTTTCGGAGGCAACACAAGCTTCCCTCTTCAGGTGGAACTGTCACAGCACGATAGCTGTGAAGTTTATGGTCACAGAGCTCCCGGTCACTCGTTCTGCCGTGGATTGTACGTCCACAGATGATGATGATTATGACAAGGCAAACGTCCATGATTTTATTATTAATTTACTGCTCGTGCTGTAATTACCGATGACGTCATCATTTCAACAATGATGCCATTGAGTGCTAATTTATTTTAATTTATTCGACTGCGCTAAGAGCCTGGGGAGATCCACGAGGTCGATTCACGACCATCAGTGGCGAGTGACGTCTGAAGGGTTTCTGTTGGATCCTGCCACGTCTCCATTTATGCGTGTACATTTAACTTCTTTCGCACCGTACGTCGCCAACTGTGACTGATCAGAGGTGTGGGGGGAGGAAGGTCAACAAACGATGGGTCCCTGTGTGAGTCTGTGGGTCTCTGTGTGAGTCTGTGGGTCTCTGTGTGAGTCTGTGGGTCTCTGTGTGAGTCTGTGGATCTCTGTGTAAGTCTGTGAGCCTCTGTGTGAGTCCGTGGGTCTCTGTGTGAGTCTATGGGTCTCTGTCTGAGTCTGTGGGTCTCTGTGTGAGTTTGTATGCCTCTGTGTGAGTATGTGGGTCTCTGCGTGAGTCTGTGGGTCTCTGTGTGAGTCTGCGGGTTTCTGTGTGAGTCTGTATGCCTCTGTGTGAGTCTGTGGGTCTCTGTGTGAGTCTGTGCCCCTCTGTGTGAGTCTGCGGGTTTCTGTGTGAGTCCATGGGTCTCTGTGTGAGTCTGTAGGTCTCTGTGTGAGTCCATGGGTCTCTGTGTGAGTCTGTGGGTCTCTGTGTGAGTCTGTGGGTCTCTGTCTGAGTCTGTGGGTCTCTATGTGAGTCTACAGCCAGCGGTGAATCTATAAAACGGGGGGCTGCACATTTATCGCTTTGACTGCGAGCGCTCGTTAAGTTTGCGAGCATCTATTAAAGATATTTGAAACGACAGCTGCGACTGGGTGGTGTTGTCAACACCACTCCCACCGCTCACACAAACTTCAGAGGGCACTGGGTGGTGCTACGCTTGCCGCAACATGAATCTTCACTTATGCACGATTTCCAAACTGCACTGACCAGCGTGGTGAAGTATGGTCAAAACATCCCAACATTTGATTGACAAAGGTCTTGTAAATAATAATAATAATGATAAAAAATTTTAATCTAATTACGGCATAACGATTATGATGATTTATAACTAATGATGACACTGATGGCGAGGAGGAGGGTGATGATGATGATGATGTGGCGGAGGCCACGTTGGGCGTGATTCCAACTCATGAAATCCCCACGTGCTCTACGTTGCTATCTCAAACTCAAACAAACCCGATTACAGAACGAAAATCTCAAACGTGTTCTCGATGAATTGATTGGAAAAGTACCCCAGTGTGAGCCGTGGGCGAATCGCCGCTGTAACCCTCACAAACGTTCAGCGAGTTAATGTTTACTCATTGGTTCTTTCGGTAAAGTCACGTGGAAAGAAAATCAATTAAATACTAGAATACGACGTTTCGATTGCGACACAAGCAGTCGTCATCAGGTAGAACTAAACTTGAGAGAGAGACAAAACACAGACACGGAGACACACAGACAGACACACAAGCAGAGAGAGAGACAACACAGAGACACACAGAGAGAGACACACAACATAGACACACAGAGAGAGAGACACACAACATAGACACACAGAGAGAGACACACAACAAAGACACACAGACAGACACAAAAGCAGAGAGAGACACACATAGACACAGAGAGAGAGAGAGAGACACCCAACACAGATACACACAGAGAGAGACACAACATAGACACACAGAGAGAGACTCACACATAGACACAGAGAGAGAAACACACAACATAGACACACTGACAGACACACAAGCAGAGAGATACAACACAGATACATTGTATGTCTATGTTGTGTTCCCTCTCTGTGTTGTCTCTGTGTGTCTATGTTGTGTGTCTCTCTCTCTGTGTCTCTGTGTTGTCTCTCTCTGCTCGTGTATCTGTCTGTGTGTCTCCGTGTCTGCGTTTTGTCTCTCTCTCAAATTTAGTTCTCCCTGATGACGACTGCTTGAGTTGCAATCGAAACGTCGCATTCTGTAATTATTTTTTTCTTTATACGTGGCTTTACCGTAAGAACCAAAGAATAATTTCTGCAGTCACGAAAGCTTCAAATCAAGTTCGAGTTAATGTTTAGCCGTCTTGCCGTTATCAGTGATGACAAATGCGACTACATGTGGCCAGGTGACCCAGGAAGCTCGCGAGCCGGCACGGATGCGAGCCTGGGTTTGAACTCGGGCTGAACGATTTGGGGGAAAATATCTCATTGGGATTTTTCTGACCGATATTGCGATTGCGATTATATTTGTTAAAGTCAAGCTTCGGTTCAATATTCACTGTGTAATAGATTTAAAACATGTGATGGAGCATTGCCACATGATACCATCAAACATATGAACTGCTCCATATAGTCTAATGCAAGGATGAGAACTTAAAAGATATGAATTGCTTCCAACATTTATTTATTAAAATGTTTTAATTGAAATAGAACAATCAAACATAGAACAATTGTTAAGTTAAATAAATAAAGTTAGTATAATAATAAAAAAAAACAATTTCAATAAGAAATTAATTGGACTTTTCAAATCGCAAAAAATCGCAGCCTTTGCGATTTGATAATCGCATTGTTTCAAATTGCGATTTCGATTTGAAATCGATTAATCGTTCAGCCCCAGTTTGAATCCGAGTTTGGTCCACCTGGGGTGATACCGTGTTCTCTAGTGTAGCGAGTTCAAACTAAAACTAAACTACGTTTTCTTTATTTTACCAGGTAAGGTCCACGACCGAGCTGTTTTTGGCTCTTTTTTTTCTTTTTCAGAAGCGACCTGGTCACAAATGACAGCTCAACGAAGTGGGCTTATCGCGTGGAACTTAACAGCCGCCAAATAACTCTTGAACGCGTTGATGTTGATTGTAAATGTGGAGTCGGAAAAACCCGAGGACCCGGACAAAAATCCACGCGACCACGGGGAGAACTTGCAAACTCGAAACATACAGCAGGCGCCAAAGGTAAGGATCGAACCCCCAACCTCCTGTATACCAGGCGAGGTAGTAAACATCTCGCCATCGCAAGATGTTCATACTGTGCTATGCGCAACACATCTCATTGCGTAAATACCAAGGTACACGCGTTGCCAATGTGTGTGCAATTTTGATTTGAGATCGATGTGATTTGCCATGGAGGAAAGTAGCGTGAAGGGGAATTAAACGCAACGTTGATTGTAAACGTGGAGGGGGGAAAACTGGAGGACCCGGAGAAAAATTCCACGCGACCACGGGGAGAACATGCAAACTCATTGCGGTCACCAACTCGAATCCAGTTATACTTTGAACATAATAAAAACCTGCTGTGTGAACACACATGTACATGCCTTCCGTCAATCCACTGCTGGATGAGGGTATCCTCACACCTTGCGAGTCATGGGGGTTATGTGACCAGACTTCGCCACGCTGGTCAGTGCGTGTGGGTGACGGCGGAGAGAATAGACTTTGGAGCCATAGTGCAGTACAACCAAGGATGTTGATTCACTGCCCTCTGCTGATAATGTAGCCCCATTGCAACCTCCAAGATGTGCTTTATGCATGCGGGTTGCCCATCCAATCAATATCCAGGGTGGACCCTGCTTAGCTTCCAAACTCTCACACTGCAGACGTAGATGCCACTGGTTCTTCATTTTCTGTAGATGTAGATGCCACTGGTTCTTCATGTTCTGCAGATGTAGATGCCACTGGTTCTTCACGTTCTGCAGATGTAGATGCCACTGGTTCTTCATGTTCTGCAGATGTAGATGCCACTGGTTCTTCATGTTCTGCAGATGTAGATGCCATTGGATCTTCATGTTCAGCAGATGCCACTGGTTCTTCATGTTCTGCAGATGTAGATTCCATTGGTTCTTCATGTTCTGCAGATGTAGATGCCATTGGTTCTTCATGTTCTGCAGATGTAGATGCCACTGGTTCTTTTGCTGCTTCTGCAGATGTAGATGCCACTGGTTCTTCATGTTCTGTAGATGTAGATGCCACTGGTTCTTCATGTTCAGCAGATGTAGATGCCACTGGTTCTTCATGTTCTGTAGATGTAGATGCCACTGGTTCTTCATGTTCTGCAGACGTAGATGCCACTGGTTCTTCATGTTCTGCAGACGTAGATGCCACTGGTTCTTCATGTTCTGCAGATGTAGATGCCACTGGTTCTTTTGCTGCTTCTGCAGATGTAGATGCCACTGGTTCTTCATGTTCTGTCGATCTAGATGCCACTGGTTCTTCATGTTCAGCAGATGTAGATGCCACTGGTTCTTCATGTTCAGCAGATGTAGATGTCACTGATTCTTCATGTTCTGCAAATGTAGATGTCACTGATTCTTCACGTTCTGTAGATGTAGATGCCACTGGTTCTTCATGTTCTGCAGATGTAGATGCCACTGGTTCTTCATGTTCTGCAGATGTAGATGCCACTGGTTCGTCATGTTCTGCAGATGTAGATGCCACTGGTTCTTCATGTTCTGCAGATGTAGATGTCACTGATTCTTCACGTTCTGCAAATGTAGATGCCACTGGTTCTTCATGTTCAGCAGATGTAGATGCCACTGGTTCTTCATGTTCTGCAGATGTAGATGCCACTGGTTCTTCATGTTCTGCAGATGTAGATGTCACTGGTTCTTCATGTTCTGCAGATTTAGATGTCACTGATTCTTCCCGTTCTGTAGATGTAGATGCCACTGGTTCTTCATGTTCTGTAGATGCCACTGGTTCTTCATGTTCTGCAGATGTAGATGCCACTGGTTCTTCACGTTCTGCAAATGTAGATGCCACTGGTTCTTCATGTTCAGCAGATGTAGATGCCACTGGTTCTTCATGTTCAGCAGATGTAGATGCCACTGGTTCTTCATGTTCAGCAGATGTAGATGCCACTGGTTCTTCATGTTTTGTAGATGCCATTGGTTATTCATGTTCTGCAGATGTAGATGCCACTGGTTCTTCATGTTCTGTAGATGCCACTGGTTCTTCATGTTCTGTAGATGCCACTGGTTCTTCATGTTTTGTAGATGCCATTGGTTATTCATGTTCTGCAGATGTAGATGCCACTGGTTCTTCATGTTCTGTAGGTGCCACTGGTTCTTCATGTTCTGCAGATGTAGATGCCACTGGTTCTTCATGTTCAGCAGATGTAGATGCCACTGGTTCTTCATGTTCTGCAGATGTAGATGCCACTGGTTCTTCATGTTCTGCAGATGTAGATGCCACTGGTTCTTCATGTTCTGCAGATGTAGATGCCACTGGTTCTTCGCGTTCTGCAGATGTAGATGCCAATGGTTCTTCACGTTCTGCAGATGTAGATGCCACTGGTTCTTCATGTTCTGCAGATGTAGATGCCACTGGTTCTTCATGTTCTGTAGATGCCACTGGTTCTTCATGTTCAGCAGATGTAGATGCCACTGGTTCTTCAAGTTCTGCAGACGTAGATGTCACTGGTTCTTCTGCTGCTTCTGCTGGGTCATTTGCTGTCAACGACTGGCCTCGTGACAGCCCCCGCTAAAAACCCAAACAAAATCACTTTCCGTGCCACGTTTACGATGAATGTGCGCGCAAAGAGGCCCTCCTCCCGCCCACCCCCCCCCCCCATGGAACACAACGAACAGGGGCGCAGCACCGTGGCAGCACCGATCACGCCGCGAAATAAACTCCTGGCGGCGACCCCGCGTCTTACGGATGATGTGCGCCGCCCCCCCCCCTCCCCCCCGCAACATCGAAAAGCGGAGAGAGAGTGAGAGAACAACCCCGTCAATCAATGGAGCTCATCAATCAATCCGATCGGTCAATGCGTGTCCTTTGTTTATTGAAACAAGATCCCATTGAGATGCAGCGTGAAGACGTGGGTGCTATGGCCCCACTTACACAGTGCTGGTGGGGGGGATGGAATATTTTTTTTACGTTTTGGTCGACCTCTGAATTCCTGTCCCACCCACCCAGCCACCCCCACCCCTCACTTCATCAACCCTCACTGACCAGCATGGTGAAGTATGGTCAAACACCCCCCCACCCCAACTATGAACAAACACGACATTGCCAGATCTTCACTCATCGATGGATTGCCAAGTGGCTGTTGTTGTACTGCATCGTCGACAGAACCTCTGTCCCTCCACCCCCCTCGGCCACGGGTGGATGTCTCACGCAACACCGTGCCAACGCCATCCACCAACCCTCCCATGCAACTCTCCCATGCAACCCTCCCATGCAACTCTCCCATGCAACCCTCCCATGCAACCCCCCCATGCAACCCTCCCATGCAACCCTCTCATGCAACCCCCCCATGCAACCCTCCCATGCAACCCTCCCATGCAACCCCCCCATGCAACCATCCCATGCAACCCTCCCATGCAACCCCCCCATGCAACCCTCCCATGCAACCCTCTCATGCAACCCCCCCATGCAACCCTCCCATGCAACTCTGCCATGCAACCCACCCATGCAACCCACCCATGGAACCCCCCCATGCAACCCTCCCATGCATCCCTTCCATGCAACCCTCCCATGTAACCCCCCCCCATGCAACCCTCCGATGCAACCCTCCCATGCAACCCCCCATGCAACTCTCCCATGCAACCCTCCCATGCAACCCTTCCATGCAACCCTCCCATGCAACCCGCCCATGCAACCCTCCCATGCAACCTTCCCATGCAACCCCCCCATGCAACCCTCCCATGCAACTCTCCCAATGAACCTTCCCATGCAACCCGCCCATGCAACCCGCCCATGCAACCCTCCCATGCAACCCTCCCATGCAATCCTCCCATGCAACCCTCCCATGCAACCCTCCCATGCAACCCTTCCATGCAACCCCCCATGCAACCCTCCAATGCAACCCTCCCATGCAACTCTCCCATGCAACCCTCCCATGCAACCCCCCCATGCAACCCTCCCATGCAACCCTCCCATGCAACCCTCCCATGCAACCCTCCCATGCAACCCTCCCATGCAACCCTCCCATGCAACCCTCCCATGCAACCCTGCCATGCAACCCTCCCATGCAACCCTTCCATGCAACCCTCCCATGCAACCCTCCCATGCAACCCTCCCATGCAACTCTCCCATGCAACCCTCCCATGCAACCTTCCCATGCAACTCTCCCATGCAACCCTCCCATGCAACCCTCCCATGCAACCCTCCCATGCAACCCTCCCATGCAACCCTCCCATGCAACCCTCCCATGCAACCCTCCCATGCAACCCTTCCATGCAACCCTCCCATGCAACCCTCCCATGCAACCCTCCCATGCAACCCTCCCATGCAACCCTCCCATGCAACTCTCCCATGCAACCCTCCCATGCAACCTTCCCATGCAACTCTCCCATGCAACCCTCCCATGCAACCCTCCCATGCAACCCTCCCATGCAACCCTCCCATGCAACCCTCCCATGCAACCCTCCCATGTAAACCTGCCATGCAACCCTCCCATGCAACCCTCCCATGCAACCCTCTCCGAGCATGTTGAGATTTCCGCTGTCAGCGAGCGCCTATCAAGGCCGGCACGACCACGGCACTCGAGGGAGCACGAAGGGGGAACAGTTAACATTCGCTGGATGTTCAGGGAGGAGATTTAAATAAACCCACAAGCAAAACTACGGCAATTACCACCGACACAATGATACCCACGTGCCCTAATTTGCCACACACATCTGCCCTAAATAGCAGAACGCCATCGCCTAATTGGCCCTCTTAAGCTGAATCTGCCGGTTAATTGCATCTTCTCTGTGTTGTTTTTTTGGTTATTTCGCATGGCAATGATTGCATTAATGTACGGGGCGATCCCTAAACGGATCGCTAACTCTGTACATTCGAGGTCGGGAGAGGTCGGAAGCCGTTTTGGGAAGACAATGTTTGTGTGTTTACGAACGCGGCAATAGTGGTCTTGTGAAACAACGATTACAATCTTGTTGGATCTTTCGGTAAAGTCACGTAGAAGGGAAATAATAAAGTAATAAAAATCTAAAACAAAATAAAATTCTCAGAGAATTTTAATAAAATTCTCAGAGAATTGTAGTTTATTATGTTTATTTTTTATTATTTCTCTGAGAATTTTATTTTATTATGTTTTATTTTTATTATTTGTCTGAGCATTTTATTTGATTATGTTTTATTTTTATTATTTATTATTTGTCTGAGAATTTAATTTTATTATGTTTTATATTTTTATTACTTTATTATTTCCCTTCTACGTCACTTTACCGAAAGAACCAAGAAGATGAATCCCTGCAGTCACGAAAGCTTTAAATCGAAAAATAATTACAATATCATCATCAAAATACGACGTTTCGATCGCAACACAAGCGGTTGCCTGATGACAACCGCTTTGTGTTTCGATCGAAACGTCGTAGTTTTTTTGTTATTTTCTTTGAACCCATCTACGTGATTTTACCGAAAGACCCAAACGGTGAGCTATTACGTATGGCCAGGTCGCCTCTGAAAAAGTGCCAGTAACTCCGTTGCCCTTTACCTGGTACAATAACAACTGTACACGTCGTTATGTTTAACATGCCCAATCATCATAATTGGCTTTTTACCCTTCTATCTGGCAACAAAACTGACACCTTTTTTACAAGGAGTCATGTTTGCATAGACCACAATACCTGCAGTCATAATGTAAACAAAAAACACAACTCTGATAATGTATGCACTGTCCTTGAAGTTGATTGGTCCACACCCGAGACAGCTTTCCTTAGAGCCTAGTCTCACATGGGTTGGACCAGATGACGCCAAAAGGCGCAAACATGACTCCTTGTAAAAAAAGGTGTCAGTTTTGTTGCCAGATAGAAGGGTAAAAAACTAAGTATCATATTTTTTTTTACTGGCAAATGAGGTTTCAATGATGCCCAATCATCGTCAAGTCAATTACATTTTGTTTTGCTGGGACACGTGGTACCTTTTAGGCACAGTACTGCCACTCAAAGCGCCACCATATTAACACCCATGAATGTTAAATTAGGAAATTCTATACTATGAGAAGAAAAATGGCACCTAAAGTGGTCGCCATCATTTTTGACCAATTCCAGTAAGGAAATGGAGATACCAATAGTTGTACAATATTCATGAAGGACACTGAAACTCGTTCTGAGCAACGTTGATGTTTTTGTCTTTCGTCTGTTGCTGCTGCTGCTGCTGCTCCATTCACGTAGCGCCACGGATCTCCCGTGTAAAATAGCCCGGGGCCACCGGCGAAACGGGACCACCACCACCATCATCATCATTTGTACCATTGGAACCTTCTTTGCCAGTAGCAAAATATGATAATTGTTTTATTACCCTTTTATCTGGCAACAAAACTGACACCTTTTTTTTTTACAAGGAGTCATGTTTGCATTGACCACAATACCAATCAATTTCAAGGACAGTGCATCATTATCAGAGTTATGTTTTTTGTTTGCATTCCGACTGCAGGTATTGTGGTCAATGCAAACATGACTCCCTGTAAAAAAGGTGTCAGTTTTGTTGCCAGATAAAAGGGTAAAAAAAACAATTATCATCATTTGTGTCACAAATAAAACTTCACCATCGCCATCACGAGCGTCGTGCAGTGATGACGCTGGCGTGAGCAACACTGCCCCCTGGCGACACGATACGCAAATCGATTCATTCATTCGCTCGCTTCATTCATTGATCGATTCATTCATTCAAGGACACAGCGAAAACACAATTTGACCCCTGGCTTATTTGCTTAGACCAAATTGGTCTAAGCCTTGGTCTAAGTATCATCCATCATCATCGTAACTAAAACCATACTTCGCCAGACTGGTCACTGCGAGTTTTATTAGGGGGGGGGGGTCTAGCTATCACTCGCCACTGGTGTTAGCCGTGCGCAGGGTTAATTCATGCCACAGTGCGCTAACCGCTGTGCCACCGCTCCCCCACCCGCCTCTCCCATCGCTACACATTGGGACACAAACACCAATATTGGAAAGATGCATCCCAATTTGGCTTTGCTCCATCGCACCAAGTCCACTCGCAGACGTTACACACTATATATATTTAGTAGCAGTACTTATAAACTACGGTGGCCAGTTGCGTAAAATGTACCTAAGTTAATTCCCCACTTAGTTCACACTAAGGGGGTGGGGTGGGGATACCACGTGATATATTTTCTAAAGGATGTTTTTGTTACTATTAAATAATTTTAATTTTACCAGGAAAGGCCCACTAAGCTTTGCAGCTATTTTCGGAAGCGACCTGGCCACAAATCATAGCTCAATGAATTGGCTCATCGTGTGGAAATGCATATCAGCCAAATGTTTCTAACTGTGGAGGGCTAAACCGGAAGACCCGGAGAAAAATCAACGCGACCACGGGAAGAGAGAGAGACACACACAAATATACAGCAGGCGTCATAGTCGGGATCGAACCCACGACCTCCTTGTATACCAGGCGATGCAGTTAACATCTCCTAGCCACCGTGATGGTGACGAGTTAGACACACAAACTCCATTTATACAGCAGCAGGCGTCAGAGTCGGGATCGAACCCACGACCTCCTTGTATACCAGGCGAGGCAGTTAACATCTCCTAGCCACCGTGATGGTGACGAGTGAGACACACAAACTCCATTTATACAGCAGCAGGCGTCAGAGTCGGGATCGAACCCACGACCTCCTTGTATACCAGGCGAGGCAGTTAACATCTCCTAGCCACCGTGATGGTGACGAGTGAGACACACAAACTCCATTTATACAGCAGCAGGCGTCAGAGTCGGGATCGAACCCACGACCTCCTTGTATACCAGGCGAGGCAGTTAACATCTCCTAGCCACCGTGATGGTGACGAGTGAGACACACAAACTCCATTTATACAGCAGCAGGCGTCAGAGTCGGGATCGAACCCACGACCTCCTTGTATACCAGGCGAGGCAGTTAACATCTCCTAGCCACCGTGATGGTGACGAGTGAGACACACAAACTCCATTTATACAGCAGCAGGCGTCAGAGTCGGGATCGAACCCACGACCTCCTTGTATACCAGGCGAGGCAGTTAACATCTCTCCCTATCTCATACACTGGTGGATGAGAGTCCACCTCGAGTCCACCACCACCTTGTCATACTCCACCGAGCACCTGCTGCATCGCAACCATCTCCGCAGGACACGTGATCGACGAGTCTGCTCAAGTAAACATCGGGTGGTCCTGATCTCTCTTAGCCAGGGGGTCGTGGTGGAAATACCACGTTCCTACAAAGTGGATCCGTCTGTTCTTTGGACAGGCGCTGTCAGCGTCCCACAAATTGGTCACGCATTTTAATGACCAACGTGAACCATTGGCTGAGTTGACTCCCAACGAGAATTTAAACTCGTAACTTTGCCAATTGTGAGGCCAATATACTGTGACATGGTTGGGGTCAAAATATATTCTCTGTGCTCAGTCAGTCTGCATGGCGCTTAGTATACGCGTCACTCAGTATTCATGCCACTGAACCTGTGTGCCATTCAATCTGTGTGCTATTGAGTCTGTGTGCCATTCAATCTGTGTGCCATTCAATCTGCGTGCTATTGAGTCTGTGTGCCACTGAACCTGTGTGCCATTCAATCTGTGTGCTATTGAGTCTGTGTGCCACTGAACCTGTGTGCCATTAAATCTGTGTGCTATTGAGTCTGTGTGCCACTGAACCTGTGTGCCATTAAATCTGCGTGCTATTGAGTCTTCGTGCCACTGCATCTGCGTGCCTCTGAATCTACGCACCACTCACAGTCTTCATGCCACTGAGTCTGTGTACTACTGACATTGTGTGCCACTGAATTCGTGTGCCACTGAATCTATGCACCACTCAGTCTACACGCCACTCAGTCTTCATGCCACTGAACCTGCGCGCCACCGAATCAACGCGCCGCTGCTCAGTCTGCCGAATGGATTTCAGTGAAAACGTTTCGGCGGCTCTCTGCGCAAACCCACGATGGCAAATTAAATACTATAATTTGATACGTGTTGACACGCGGAGAGACGGAGTGCGGTTAGTTCTGCGTGTATCCACGCACTATGTTATTACTGGGCCCCATCGTTCTCACCCTCTTTCCTTTCTGCCTCCTCTCTTCATCTTGAGAATACAGAAACGGTAATTTACTTGACCGGTCATTTACAAAACGTTGTCAATCCACTGCTGGATGGAGGCCTCCCGCCACCTCCACCACCCACACCACGTGGGGCACGACGGTTGTGGGTTCTTACGGCGGTGCGCAATCCGTTGTGCCACCACCGCTCCATTACATACAACACCGTACCGAGCAAACGGTATTACTGGTAGGAACCTCCTGGTTACACCAGCCCACAGGGGATTATTGTGTCCGTCCGTCCGTCGTGCATCCAAAAATGGGAGGGGTGGGGCTGGGTGGAGAGGGGAGGGTGGGGAGGGACTGGGTGGAGAGGGTGGGGGAGGGGCTGGGTGGGGAGGGTAGGGTGGGGAGGGGCTAAGTGGGGAGGGTGGGGCTGGGTGGGGGGTGGGAGGGGTGGGGCTAGGTGGGGAGGGGCTGGTCACCCCGTGGTGCCCTTATAAAACTCAACGTTTAACCTACTCACGCCGGCTTGTGCCCGCCCTCACAGTCGGCCATATTTGCGGAATACACCACGCCGCCGTTGACCCTGGCCATTGACCGAGCAACCCAACGTTCCTACCAGCTCCCTCCGCAGGAATGTGTTAACTCGGTGGCGAGGAGATGTGATCTCTCTCGCCTGGTACGCAGGAGGGGCCTGGGTTCAATCCCAGACCCTGACGATGCCTGTCGTTGTAGATGATTGGAGGTTCACGTGTTCTCTCTCTCTCTCTATTCCCGTGGTGGTCACGTGGATTCTTCTCCGGATTCCTCCGGGTTTTGCCCGACGCGCTCAAATTATTGGGCTGCGACGATTAATTCCCACGGATGATGATGATGATGATGAATTATCTAAGCCAAATTTCACGTACGGCCAGGTCGCCTCTGAAAAAGAGCCACTAGCTAAGAGGGCTTTAACCGGTGAACAGAATCGTTTAGTTTGATGGGCAATTGGGAGAAGTGGAGATGCAGGGGTTAGCGCATCGCACGACGGCCCCA
Organism: Lampetra planeri; assembly: GCF_965212315.1. NCBI lineage: Eukaryota > Metazoa > Chordata > Hyperoartia > Petromyzontiformes > Petromyzontidae > Lampetra > Lampetra planeri. The sequence continues at coordinate 80,950 of NW_027614594.1, read as the reverse complement.
GTGGCTTTGCGTTCAATTCCCGACTAACATCAGTGACGAGTGATATGTGAAGTTGCCCCGGGCCTCCGTGCACTATCACCAAAACTATACTGATCCACCGTGGTGAATTATGGTCAAAACAACCCCTCCTCCCCCCATGTCCGACGCGGCGTTGCGACTCCCTGATCCAATGGTGGATCTCACAAAGTGCACTTTTGTTAAAATTGAATTCAGAGGTATTATGTCGATAACGCCACGTTATTGTTAAACGGTTTTAAAACGTGATAATTGTTTTTTTACCCTTTTATCTGGCAACAAAACTGACACCTTTTTTTACAAGAAGTCATGTTTGCATAGACCACAATACCTGCAGTCATAATGCAAACCAAAAACATAACTCTGATAATGTATGCACTGTCCTTGAAGTTGATTGGTCCACACCCGAGACAGCTTTCCTTAGAGCCTAGTCTCACATGGTGTTGGACCAGATGACGCCAAAAGACTTCTCGTAAAAAAGGTGTCAGTTTTGTTGCCAGATAAAGGGTAAAAAAAAAACAATGATCATATTCATCTTCTTGGTTATTTCGGTAAAGTCACGTAGAAGGGAAGTAATAAAATAATAAAAATAAAATATAATAAAATTATTCTCACGACGTTTCGGCCACAACGCAAGTAGCCGTCGCCTCGACAAACCTGGTTTTCACCTGAGGACGGCTACTTGCGTTGTGGCCGAAACGTCGTGAGAATAATTTTATAATGTTTTATTTTTATTATTTTATTACTTCCCTTCTACGTGACTTTACCGAAAGAACCAAGAAGATGAATCCCTGCAGTCACGAAAGCTTTAAATCGAAAATCATCATATTTTTCTACTGGCAAATGAGGTTCCAATGGTTTTAAAACGATTTAAATAACAGCGTTTTGGCTCACCAAGCTGGAAGGTTTGTGAGTTTAAATTTTGGTTTGGCTGTCAACTCAGCCCATCATCCCTTTCGGCTTGTAAAACGCGCACCACTTTGTGACAATTTAGCATATATTAACGCACAAGAACAGGACCAACAAATCTTATGAAAGGAATTTGATATAGCGGGTAACCTCCGACAGTTGCTCATGTGTCTGGTGACAGAACTGTCCTCTCCGTGAAAGTTTGGAATTTACACTCGGAGCATCCTTGGGCCACTTTGAAGCGAGAGACACTTTAACCGTTTTGACTTACAACGCAAACGAACACGCCTTAACCATTTATCTATATTTTATATTTGTTTTAAACTTTTTTGTCCGTTGTACTTTCGATGTATTTTTTTTAATTTTCGCCGCAGTTTAATTGCATGTGTTTTTTATTCGTGCGTTTCACCCTCTGCTGTTTTCAAATGTCCACGCACGTTGTGGGACAACGGATGTTTTTACATCCCACATGAAAGTGTGCTTCCGGGAGATGCCGAGTGATATCATCATCTTCTTAGGTTTTTTTCGGTAAAGTCACGTAGAAAGTAAAATAAAATAAAAACAAAAATCACGACGTTTCAGAGGCAACACAAGTCTCCGTCATCAGGTGGGACCGTCACAGCCAGATTAGCTGTATCAAGTGAGGCAATGATTCAAGATGTAATCCCTTAAAAGCGAGTTGAGGGGGGAGGGAGAGGGAGGGGGGAGCTCATCAGACTATGGTAGCCAATGAATATAGATATCATCATCGTCGTAATTATTACAACTGTGAATAATTTTTAAACTGTAACACACACGCACACATCACACACACACACACGTTTCATTTACTCTCTGACTAATATAGGGACAATGATTCAAAGCAGTGAGAAATCAGGGACACGCGGAAAGGCAGCCAGAAGAAACGCCAACAATTGTACAGGCTCTATGAATCCTATTTTTGGGATGTTGGGCCATCTCATGGAACAGTTACTGTAAGTCTGTACCTCCATATAGTGCCGGATTAAGCTAGTGCGCGGCCTGTAGGATATGTTATAAAGGGGCCCTAAATAAATAAAAACACGTAAATATTAAAACACACATGTTTAACTTGCATAGTAAAGTTAGTGTAATTTTGTATTTGCTATACAGCCAGATAATACGACACATTGCTAACCTTAAATACCCAGTGGTTAATAAAGTTGAAAGCAGTTTATTACTATAGTAATAGAGCAAGTGCAGAATCACTGAACCGGAGTTGATAGCTTGAAAGCATTTAGCGCGGGGCCCTTGAAAGTGCGGGGCCTGTAGCATGTCTAGCTACTTGTGCTACTACGATAAGACTGGTCAACACACCTTTTCTGCAATAAGGCATTCCAACGGTTTTAAGGTAATTTTGGGGTGCTGATTCCAAATCTGGCATCAGTTTTTGTGATGGGTGGGACGCGTGGTGTGCAGGGTGCAGTAGGTAGTGGTGGGTGGGACGAGTGGTGTACAGGGTGGAGGAGGTGGTGATGGGTGGGACGAGTAGTGTGCAGGGTGGAGGAGGTGGTGATGGGTGGGACGAGAGGTGTGCAGGGTGGAGGAGGTGGTGATGGGTGGGACGAGTGGTGTGCAGGGTGGAGGAGGTGGTGGTGGGTGGGACGAGTGGTGTGCAGGGTGGAGGAGGTGGTGATGGGTGGGACGAGTGGTGTGCAGGGTGGAGGAGGTGGTGGTGGGTGGGACGAGTGGTGTGCAGGGTGCAGGAGGTGGTGATGGGTGGGACGAGTGGTGTGCAGGGTGCAGGAGTCTGGTACCTAGCGTTCAGTGTGGATGCTTGACCGCCATCCCCTCCTATGCGCGGTGTTTTCCCCGCATCATGTGAAAACTTCACAAACTTTTCTCACAATAAGCGGCTGAATACCCCAGGCAGGACTATCTTGCACGAGAGAGGTGTTTTTTTTTCGTGTTGAGTTACGAAATAAAAAAACAACGACGCAACATCGTAGGAGTGATAATGATGATGATGATGATCGCTGTCTGGACGGAGCAAGCGACACGTCCAGGAATAATGACTCGGAAAATGAGAGAAGAACCGGGGCCAGGGGAGGGGGCCGTGGGTGGGGGCCAGGGGAGGGGGCCGTGGGTGGGGGCCAGGGGAGGGGGCCGTGGGTGGGGGCCAGGGGAGGGGGCCGTGGGTGGGGGCCAGGGGAGGGGGCCGGGGGTGGGGGCCGTGGGTGGGGGCCGTGGGTGAGGGCCAGGGGAGGAGGACGTGGGTGGGGGCCAGGGTGTGGGGGCCAGGAAAGGGGGCCAGGGGTGGGGGCCGGAGGTGGGGGCCGTGGGTGGGGGCCAGGGGAGGGGGCCGGGGGTGGGGGCCGTGGGTGGGGGCCGTGGGTGAGGGCCAGGGGAGGAGGACGTGGGTGGGGGCCAGGGGAGGGAGCCAGGGGAGGGGGGCAGGGGAGGGGGCAGGTGGTGGGAGCCGTGGGTGGGGGCTGAGGGTGGGGGCCGGGGGTGGGGGCCAGGGAAGGGGGCCATGGGAGGGGGCCGGGGGTAGGAGCCGGGGGTGGGGGCCGGAGGTTGGGGCCGGTAATGAGAGCCGAGGGTGGGGGCCGGGGGCCGTGGGTGGGGGCCGAGGGTGGGTGTCGAGGGTGGGGGCCAGCGTGAGATGTAGGGGGGGGGGGGTGACACAAAACACCGCCCTCCCCCCCCCACACATTCAACCCGTGACGTTCACCGCGTGTGATGCTCTAAACGGACACGTGCTCATCGCGTTCTGTATCAGCACTTGTGGTATTGAATGCGCGTTGCCAAACGATATGCAGCGCATACTAAAGACTGGCAGTGCGACACGCACTCACGCACGCACGCACGCGCATGCACTGACACGTACGGCAACGCACAAAGATGACCCGTGTAGCCTGCACGTGGCATTTGGGGCAAGGATCCCGTGCCGGCCGCCTTTGTCTCCCCCAGTGTTGCTGTTCGCTCACCGCACCGGGTTGAGTCAACGCAGAGAGACGCCCAGCGCCGGTTCAGATATCGCTCACGACCGGGGGATCCAACTCGGGTGGCTGGGTCCGTAGGGCAGTGCGCGAACTACTGCACCGATACTCTTGAATCCTCACTAAGGCGCACATACAGACACACATATGTACTGACCCCCCCTAATACGATATCAGCTCTATGCAGGATCGGTGGTACAGCGGTTAGCACACTCCAAACTGCGCTATGAGCCTAGCCACCTGCAATTCCCGACCACGGCTGACGCCAGTGATATCTAAACAGGTCTTGCACCCACCCACCCCTTCTTCACCAACTCACGCTGACCAGCGTGGTGAAGTATGGTCAAAAAACAGTCCCCATGGCTGACAAGGCAAGTATGTACGTATGCTGGACTTCTTTCACACCTTCTTGGTTTCTTTCGGTAAAGTCACGTAGAAGGGAAATAATAAAATAATAAAAATAAAACATAATAAAATAATTCTCACGACGTTTCGGCCACAACGCAAGCAGCCGTCCTCAGGTGAAGAACAGGTCTGTGAGAAAGACAGCGTCTGACAGACCTGGTCTTCACCTGAGGACGGCTGCTTGCGTTGTGGCCGAAACGTCGTGAGAATTATTTTTATTACGTTTTATTTTTATTATTTTATTATTTCCATTCTACGTGACTTTACCGAAAGAACCAAGAAGATGAATCCATGCAGTCACGAAAGAAGCTTTAAATCGAAATTCTTTCACACCGATCGTAGCCAACCGCGCTAATCAGAGGTGCGGGGGAAGGACAACAAACTGAGCACAAGAAGAAGTTCTGAAGAAATGAGTTTTCAATCTAGATGATGATTGAAAAGTGCGTAGCTCCATCGACTTCCTAATATCGGAAGGAAAGAGCGTTCCAGACGGCCGCAGAAGCCCATCTGAAAGCGCCGCATGATGCCAAAAGCCACTGCGGAGGTCTTTCATCCAGTGGCTATAAATGATAACTTCTTCATATTTTATCGCCTACAAAATTATTACTCAGTACCTATCAATAACACAAAGACAAATATCCCCCCCCCCGCTATAGGCGTGTAGACTGTAGGGGCAAGTGCACGCGTTAGTGAGCACCTATTAAGGCCGGCATGATTACGTGTAGAGGGGTGATGCGGCCAGCACCCCACGTGACCGCCTTTGTCTCCCCCGCACTGCGGAAGTTCCATGCCGTGCACCGAGAGCTCATTGAAGGCTGGGATCCACCTCGGAAACGCCTCGGACTCCTTGCGATATTCCTCGCCACTCGTGTGAACAGCGCAGGGAGTTGAACTCAGGTGGCCGGGTTCGATGGCACGGTGCGCTTCACCGCGGCACCACTGAACCCCACGCGCGCCACCAGCGCATGCGATGGACATTTGTGAAAGAAAGAGCTTCATAGCTCATCGGATTCCTCCAGTATAAATGTTCTTCTTCAAATTAATAGGAAGGTTTCTCAGACAGTGTGTGGGGCTGTGTGGGGAGCGGTGGTGTAGTGGTTAGCGCGTTTCGCTACGAACCCGGTCACTCGAGTTCGATTCCCGCTCACGGCCAACACCGATTATTTAAACCGGTCCTGGGCCTCCCCTAGGTCGACTCAGCCTCAAACGAGTATCGGGTGCGGTGTGTAAACATCGCCACTGGGGAAACAAAGGCGGCCGGGCGTGGTGTTGGCCACCCACCCCCTCGTGCGCCGTGCCGGCCTTCAAAGGTGCTCGCTAGCGGCACTTGTCCCAGCAGTCTGTTGCAGGCTACACGGGGCATCTTTGTCTTTGGGGTTGCACATAACACATATCGCACATCATAAAGATATACGATTCGTGGAATATTACAGACGACGCGCAAAGAGATTTAGGTCCCCGGGGTATAATATGTGCCCCGTTTTCACGCGTTTAGCGCAAAATATTTGCAACATTCCCATCACACGCGGCCATGCCCGCTCAGACAAATGGCTTTTCACGTCGCAATGTTTGGCGGCCGGGCAGACAGCACGGCTGGTTTAATTAAATCTAAAATCTGAAATGTCATCCAACCCATAATAATAACAATAATCATAAAAAAATTAAACACCGAGTCTTTAGGCGTTTAAAAAAAAGAAAAATTCAATTAACGCGCCCGCTATGCACGTATCGCCTCCGAAAGTAGTTCGATCATCTTATCCAACGTCGCTGGCGCAATGTGTACATGACAGAGTGCCTGGACCTATTTTGAGCATGTAATTACGCAATAAATGACCGAGTTGCTTCTCAGCTGATGGGAGTGGCAGCGCTCCCAATCATGCGATTCTGAGTTATAATTCTGGCCAAGGACAACATTAGCCCCATTGCCATTGTCATCATAATCATCATTATCATAATTAACACTATGAACTATATAATCATTTGTCATAGTTGTGATCGTAATTTGTCACGATCATCATCAGTATCGTCGCCATGCCATTATTGTCAGTGTCGTCATTTGCCGTCGATGTCATCATCATCACCACCACCATCATCACTGTCAACCTAATCATCATCACCATCATCATTGTCAACCTAATCATCATCATCACCATCATCATTATCAACCTAATCATCATAATCACCATCATCATTGTCAACCTAATCATCATCATCACCGCCATCACTGTCAACCTAATCATCATCATCACCATCATCATTGTCAACCTAATCATCATCATCACCACCATCATTGTCAACCTAATCATCATCATCACCACCATCACTGTCAACCTAATCATCATCATCACCACCATCATCACTGTCAACCTAATGATCATCATCACCATCATTGTCAACCTAATCATCATCATTATCATCACCATCATTGTCAACCTAATCATCATCATCACCATCATTGTCAACCTAATCATCATCATTATCACCATCATCACTGTCAACCTAATCATCATCATCACCACCATCATCACTGCGAACCTAATCATCATCATCACCATCATTGTCAACCTAATCATCATCATTATCATCACCATCATTGTCAACCTAATCATCATCATCACCACCATCATTGTCAACCTAATCATCATCATCATCATCACCATCATCACTGTCAACCTAATCATCATCACCATCATATTGTCAACCTAATCATCTTCATTATCACCATCATCATTGTCAACCTAATCATCATCATCATCACCATCATCATTGTCAACCTAATCACCATCATCACCACCATCATTGTCAACCTAATCATCATCATCACCACCATCATCATTGTCAACCTAATCATCATCATCACCACCACCATCATTGTCAACCTAATCATCATCACCACCATCGTTGTCAACCTAATCACCATCATCACCATTATCATCCGTCATCGTCGAGAAATCAATCACCATCGTAAACAAAACAAAAAACCGCCCAATGCAAATGGCATTGCCCAAATGCTTAAAATTCAATGAAGTTCAACTCCTCCCTGGGGAAGCTGTCACGGGAGAGCCGCTATCTTCCTTGACGACTTGGCAGCATCCTCCTGAAGAGAGGCTCGAGACACGAGGCTACCCTTGGCTAGCACATCGCAGAATCAAATAAAAAAAAGACACCAATCAATTTAATCACCTCCAGAATTATGTCGCAGCGTTTCGGAATGCGGATTTTATGTCCGGTTTGGGGTTCGGCGTAATATGCTACTGAGTTTATAGGATCGCGTGATAGTAAGTCAAGCTTCATTGGCGCGCACGCGCGCGCGTGTGTGTGTGTGTGCAGAGGTATCACTTTAAAGGTTACATTTGATGAGTGCACAGTCACAATTTTATATGCGAGTCTTGCAAAAGCGAGAGTCAATTTTTGTTCTTTCCCGAGCCACATTTATACGTGCCGAGTAATTTTGTCGTAATTCGCTGTTATGAGTCTGAGCGCGAGAAAGAGATATACTTGACCGTTCCTATGATTTCACGGCACTGCTCCTTTGATTTCACGTCACTGTGCATTTGATTTCACGTGACTTCCTTTGATTTCACGTGAGCCTTTAAACGGAGATTTTTTTCTTCGGTTAAAAAAGTTTGTTGGAATTTTTAAATCAAATAACAATTTTAGTTTTTAATATCGCCACGCCGATTGCACATCAATTGTGATATCGGCTTTTGTACACGGTGACTCATGAATACGGATTATCTCCCATGACGGGGAATTTCTCACAACATCAAGTCAAATGTAATTGATGAAACCATTAAATGGTCTAACTTACCAAAACCTTTGACCATGCTCTTAATCCACGCAGATGAATGATCCATTCTTTTCGTGCGTGTGCCAAAATAATATGCCCTCAGTTGGACTCAAAATAATTAAGTCATCATCATCATCATTTAGCCACGGTCAATACGCTGCTACTGCTGGTGATGCTGGTGTTGGCGATGGTTATGATCGTGTCATTGACTTTAATAATGGTGTTAGTGATGGCGATGATGGTGCTGATGATGCCGGTGGTGGTGGTGGCGATGATGGTGGCGGTGGTGGCAATTCTGCGGGTGGCGGCGATGGCGATGCTTGCTGGCGCTTGTGAACACGAACCAGACAGCAGTTAATTACAAGCCAGGCAGGGAGGATGGATGGGGGGCAGCGTGGAAGGTTGTGATGGTGGTGGGGGAAGTGGTGGTTATATTGGGGTGGGCCAAAAGGTGGGTTTTACATGAGGCCATTCTGCAGGTTGGCCATAAATACGCGGGCCGAGACAGGCAGGCAGCGCACTGCGCGGAATGAATATTGATTTATCTGAGAGCCCTTATGGGGATCCTGCGTCTCGCAAGTCTGCGAGGGGCGTGCGAGGTGAGAGCGGTAATTGTCAGAAGGGGGAGGCGAGGAGGGTTAGAGGGGAGCGAGTGATGGCGAGCGTGGTGGGGTGGGGGGCTCGAGAGCTCTGTCAGCTACGAGTCGGGAATGAAGCGTGGTAATTAACGGAAGTTCATTACAAGCGGAAAATAAACACCGCCCTCACCGCCACCACCACCGCCGTTGCCACTGTCCCACCGCCCACCGCCACCGCTCACCACCACCGCCGGTTTCGTTAGCCAGCGTCTGGCCTCGGTATCTGCCTGCGAGGGAGCCTCCATCCACGCTGGCGGGCACCGTGTGCCAGTTGGGTGCTCATTCCACATTGCCATGGCGCGCGAGCCGGAGGTGGCTTTCTAATGAGAAGGGGAGGAAGGCGTCTTGTGAAACGAGGGTTGGGGAGGGGTCGACCACGACGAACGTGAACTTTGTAACTTTACCGAGGGCATTCGTGCAGGGGGAGATGCCTCTGTTGTTGTTGTCGCCGACTGTCTGTGTCGGGTCGAACGATCGAGTGGCGGTGGCCGGTGCTTTCAGACCACGCTCGCTTCTGCGGCCGTCTGGAACGCGCTCTTGCTTCCGATGTCAGGAAGCAACTGGGAGCTGTGATGCACTTTCAAATCGTCGTCCAGATTGTAAACTGATTTCTTTACAATGAGATTTCATGTCGCAGAGCTGCTGTTCGTGTTTAGTTTGCTGTCCTTCGACCGTAATAACCTCCCATTAGCACGTCCGGTGCGAAATAAGTTCAACATAGGTACATACACAACAACAACAACATGCGTGCATACACAACAACAACAACAAAATACGTACATACACAACAACAATAACACGCGCCATTCGTCACGAAGTGGCGGTTATGTCACCACGGTGCTTGTGCCAGGATAGGTGCAGTTTGAGGCCACGTGAAGTGTCGAAGGCTCGCTGACAGGACGTCACGGGGTAGAGAGAGAGAGTGCCATGGGGTTTTCTGACTTTGATGACTGGCAGATGCACAAAGACAAAGATCCCCCGTATAGCCTTCACAGACTGTTGGGGCAAGTGCTGTTAGCGAGCACCTATGAAAGCCGGCACGGCACACGAGGGGTGGGAGGCCAGCACCACACCCGACCGCCTTTGTCTCCCCACTGGCGATGTTTACACACCGCACCAAGGTACTCATTTGAGGCTGAGTCGACCTAGGGGAGGCCCAGGACCGGTTCAAATAATCGTCACCGGTGTTGGCCGTGGGCGGGAATCGAACTCGGGTGTCCAGGTTCGTAGTGCAGCGTTGCGCTAACTGTGACACTACCGCTCCCCTTACACACACACAGACACGTGCACGCACGCACTCACCAGTTTATAACAGAGCAATTTGCAGGGTTTGCTGATTTTATGGCTATAAGTGCAAATTGCATAAAATAAAAATTATAATAATTTAAACCTGTAAACAAGATAATAAATAACGTAAAAAAAATTGATTTTGTTGTCTGAAGTCATAGAACTTTTTTTTAACGGCAATATAATTGCACAGGTCCACGCCCACCTCCGTGAATTGCCGAGTGAAAGCACAATAGGTAGGCTCGCGGGCACGCGCAGACGTGTGCACGGGGGATGTATCTTCAGAACGATGATCTGCCTTGGTCTACCCACTGCTGGATAAAGGTCTCCCCTCCATCGTCCCGTAATCGCACGATCCACCTCCCGCGCACAAAGCTGGGGCTTTGCCGATCGCTCCATCTCCGCTGGAGACGCCCTCTCGGGACGCGTTCCCTCACTTAGCCGCCATTCGCTCACCACTCTCGTGCGTCGCATTTAAGGCTGAGTTGACCTAGGGGAGGCCCAAGACCGGTTCAGGTATTCGTCACTGATCATGTAAGCCGTGAGCGGGATTTGAACTCGGGTCACTGGGTTCATAGGGCAGTGCGCTAACCACGACACTGACGCTCTCCAAACTACAGTCAATATCATCAGCAGCACCACAAACACAACCATTATTATTTGGTTCTTTCGGTTAAGTCACGTCTAAAGATAATATAATAAATTAAATAATAGAATACGACGTTTCGATTGCAACACAAGCAATCATTTTTTTTTAGACGTGACTTAACACAACCATTATCTACTAACAAGTTGTATCACCACCAATATCGCGACCACCAAAACCACCATCAAGGCCTCTCTACATGACCAACACCACTACCGCCACCATCATCATCCTCGTCCAATGTCACTCCCACTACTACTACCACCATCACCACTAAAACTACCACCACCACCATCATCATCATCATCACCCAATATCACTACCACCACTACAACTTCCAACATCCACCCCTAAAACTACCACCACCACCATCATCATCATCACCTAATATCACTACCACCACTACTACTACCACCATCACCACTAAAACTACTACCACCACCATCATCATCACCCAATATCACTACCACCACCCAGGGCCGATACAAGGCGTGGGGGCTTTAGGGGCTGCAGATGAAGTGAGAAGTGATTTAATTTGTGAATGCTGAATTTTATTTGTTGTTAGCCTTGTAAAAATAAATTTTCTTTTTCTCAAACTTAGTTTTTCTTTTGAAAATATTGCCGGGGACCTCACAGTACCTGTAGCCCAGAGGCCTACACAATATCAATCCAGCCCTGCCAACACCACCATCATCATCATCATCACCACCCAATATCACTACCACCACTACTACTACTACCACCATCCCCTCCATTACCATCATCATCAACCTCCTCCTCCACCAACGCAACACCAATCCCACCACCATGACATAATTAAAAGCGATACAAATCTCAACATCGTCGCCACCACCACCACCACCGCCGCCACATCTATAACCACGAACCATCAAGAGCACCAGCAACACCACAACCACCAAATCGACCCACCATCACCACCACCACCAACACCACCACCGTCGTCACCCAACCAACCACCCACCCCCCCCCCGTGACGATACCTTTGCCCTCACCGCGCTGTCGTTAATCAGACTGTGGTCAATACATCCTCAGACAGCCCCCCCCCCAACACCCTTTTACGTTTTCGAGCCCTGCTCGCTTCGGAGACCTCAGTGAGCCGTGCGGGAAGGGACCACGCACACACCGCGACGGCGGCCCTTTGCTTGATCCACTGCTGGATGAGGGCCTCACAACCCCTCCTCCCCCCCCCCCCCCCCCCCGGTTATTGGGCAATACCCCACATACCTCACAGGACGTTGATCAGTGTGGGCTGGCCAAGGTGGGGGAGCTCAGAGACGGCGGGGAAAGGCCGATCCAGGTGTCTTGTGACCCCAATTTAAGTCTCTGCAACTAAATGTATATATTTTAAAGAAAATAAGTTATCTTCTTGGTTCTTTCGGTAAAGTCGCGTAGAAGGGAAATAATAAAATAATAAAAATTAAACATAATAAAATACAATTCTCACGACGTTTCGGCCACAACACAAGCAGCCGTCCTGGCGTTGTGGCCGAAACGTCGTGAGAATTGTATTTTAAAATGTTTTATTTTTATTATTTTATTATTTCCCTTCTATGTGACTTTACCGAAAGAACCAAGAAGATGAATCCCTGCAGTCACGAAAGCTTTAAATCGAAAAATAAGCTATGTTAATTTAAAACAGAAATTAATGTGCAAAGGAAGCAACAACAATGTTAGGGGTCAATTAATTGTAGGGGGGGGGGCGGGTCACAATACATCCGGACCACTGCCCTACAAATGACAGCGGATTTCTACTGCACTGCCCTCTGTTGCCCACAGCAGCGGCAGCAGCAGCAGCAGCCGACAGCAACACGTCTGTGCATGATGGTTGATGGTGGTGGTCGCAAGCACAAGCGGCGCCTGCCCCAGCATCCGAGGCCTGCTTGGATCGGGCTCATTCATTCATCCCCGGCACCTCCGATTGGCATGGTCGGCCACGCACGGTGCGAAAGAAGTTCAACGCGCGTGCGCACATCTCACGGTTTCACGGATGGGTTGGTTGAGGTCACGGGTTATCCACCACAGGGTCACAGCCATTCGGGATGGTGGCGGGTGGTCAAGAGCAATGACGGAATGCCAGCGCAGGCGGCCACTCCGCTGCACGTGACTGCTGCCTGTCGCCCAGCGCCGTGTGGAGGTGGTAGTGACGGGGGTTAGTGGATCACCGCACGCAGATGTCGCGCGAAGCTCACGTTCGTTCTACCCCGTGGGTCGTCGAGGAGTAAGTCCGTACCCCTGGCTCGCCAGGTGAATGCGGGTAAGGCGAAGCAATGTGAACTCGGTTCACTTGTTCCGTCTGTATGGGGATCGAGTGTTTCGCCCTCGCGTGAGTTTTCTGCCGCTGCTCCGGCCTCTTCCCACACGTGTAAACGCTCGTTCATTGTCCGATACACACACAACAAAAAAACCCGGCCCCTTTAACGCGTTGCAGCGCTTTCGCGACCGATAATATCGATGACAGAGGTTGTTGGGTTAGTTCGCGTGAATATTAATGTGTCGTTAAACCCGCCAACACCCGATACACAATCCAAGGCCGTGTTTAATGGCACATTTATATTTACCCGATATGTTGACGCGATCTCGTCCAACAACACCCTCTAGCACGGCATAACACCGACACGCACAGAGGACCGCAGAGCTTTGGGCAGGTGTGGGGGGTGTGGTGTGTATGGGGGAGGTGTGGGGGGGGTGTGTGGGGAGTGGAGGGGGGGTGTGGGGGAGGTGAGGGGTGTGTGACGGTATATGGGGGTGTGTGGGGAGGTGTGTGGGGGAGGTGGGGGTATGGGAGAGGTGGGGGGGGTGTGGGGTGTGTGTGTGGGGGGGGGGTGTGGGTTGTGTGGGGAGTGGGGGATGGTGGGGGGTGTGTGGGGGAGGTAGGGGGTGTGGGGGAGGTGGGGGTGTGTGGGGGTGTGTGGAGTGTGTGTGGGGGAGGTGGAGGGGGTGTTGGGGAGGTGTGGGGGGTGCGGGAGGTGTGGGGGTGTGGTGCTCATATATATATGGGGGGTGGGGGGAACGGAGGAAGTAGGCAGCATTCTAAACTAAACCATTGTTGTTGTATTTTACCAGGTAAGGCCCCACTGAGCTGCATAGTTTATTTTTCTTTCAGAAGCGACCTGGCCTATCGCAAATGCGAGCTCAAAGAAGTGGGCTTGTCACGCGGAAACGGAGAGCTGCCAAAATAGTCTCCACGCGTGACGATGCTTCTAAAGGTGGAGGGGACAACCGGAGGACCCGGAGAAGAAAATCCACGCGACCACGGGGAGAGAGAGAGACACGCAAACTCCAAATATACAGCAGGCGTCGGCAGGGTCGGGATAAAACCCATAACCTCATGTAAACCAGGCGAGGTAGTTAACATCTTACCACGCGAAGAGAAAGACACGCAAACTCCAAATATACAGCAGGCACCGGCAGGGTCGGGATCGAACCCACGACCTCCTGCACACCAGGCGAGGTAGTAAACATTTCACCACGGGAGAAAGAGACACGCAAACTCCAAATATACTACGGCAGGCGTCGTCAGGGTCGGGATCGAACCCACGACCTCCTGCACACCAGGCGAGGTAGTTAACATCTCACCACGGGGAGAGAGAGAGAGACACGCAAACTCCAAATATACTACGGCAGGCATCGTCAGAATCGGGATCGAACCCACGACCTCCTGCACACCAGGCGATGTAGTTAACATCTTGGAGATGTGGTGTGTGGATGTGGCTGCCGCTGTGATCGTCCACTGCGTAATGGGAGTGGACAAAGAACGAGCCGAGCTCGCGTAGCCGGGCAGGGGACGAAACCGCGGGTGGCATCGCCAGACCACGCGAAAGAGAAGACGCTGACGAGAGCTTGACGTAGCCGTCATCCAGCAGTGGATGGACCGTGGCTGACGATGACGACGACGACGGCGGTGGTGATGATCACACCCTCCGATCTGCCAGCGCCTCCGATCAGCACGGTCGGATACGTACGGCGCGAAAGAAGTTCGACGCACGCGAGACGCCGTCGAAGCTGATTTTTTTTTTTTAGCCTGCGTCCGCGCGGTTCGGCGAAACGTAAAAACAAAAAAAAAATCCCCGCACCCGGCACACCACATCGAGCACAGCCCTCGCTGCAGGCCGCGGTCACCGGTCGCGGATGACATCGGCGGCTCAGTTAGATTTGCGTCTGAGCCTGAAGCCCTCCTCCGATCGGTCAATTTCCGCTCCCCGCCGGCCAAACGTGGGCCAGGAATTCAGCGAGACGCGACAGGCCTCGGCCAAGCGAGAGGGGACGCGACGTCGACTCGATTGGGAATCGTCGGTAGTGTCGTGGTTGTTGTTGTTGTTTGTGTGTTCTCACCGGAAGGAATCCGATGAACGTCGAGGGCTCCTTTGTCACACGATGGAACTACAGCGCGCGCGCTCACCCAGCCGCTCGCTGTCTTCAGATGAGTTGCTGCTGGTTGACAACAAAGACAACAGTTTGAGCCAGAGGGTCAACACAATGAGAAATACAAAGACCAAAGATCGTCTCCCCTCCCGCTGCCGCAGCCGCAGCCTATAGCCTTAACAAGAGAGACTTAAAAACTCACCTCTACAACCACGTGCTTTCGAGCGACTCTGAGCTTGGCTCCGCGCCTCTGAGTTGCGGCCACTACGTTTGCAAATTTTGCGCGCGTTACAAATTGAACTATTATTATAATTAGAATGTTTTTACTTAAACTTTCGTGACAGCAGGAATTCATATTCTTGGTTCTTTCGGTAAAGTCACGTCGATAGGAAAATAGAAAAGTTACAATTAAAAATAATAAATGTTAAATAATTAAAGCAAAAAGCCCACACTGTAACAGACTGTTGGGGCAAGTGCTGTTAGCGAGCAGCACCTATGAAGGCCGGCACGGCACACCGAGGAATGGGTGACCAGCACCACGCCCGGCCGCCTTTGTTTCCCCAGTGGCGAGGTTCACACACCGCACCAGGGTACTCATTTGAGGCTGAGTCGACCTAGGAGAGGCCCAGGACCAGTTCAAATAATCGTCACTGGTGTTGGCCGTGAGCGGGAATCGAACTCAGATCGCCGGGTTCGTAGCGCAGCGCGCTAATCGCTGTGTGTGTTCGACTGCACGTATCGATAGTTTAATTGTAATGTGCACTTTTATTACGAGGCTGTGTGGTTGTTGTCTTGGTGGGGTCCGGGACTGTTGTTGTTGTTGTTGTTTTGTTGCCTTGTCCAAGGTTGCGTTTAGTGTGGCAAAATCGACAGGAATTTACGTACTTATGCAATTTTAACTTAAATACTTTGTATATTTATTTAGCGTGACTTGTTTACCTCTCCTATACTTAGCACCCCTGTCGTATTTTTGTTTTCACTGTTTGCTGTTGTAACCTTCTAACCTGCTCCTACTGGAACGCCTGTGAGAAAGAAAAGAGCTTCATAGATCATCGGATTCCTCCTCCACGGCAAGTGAAGATTCTGACATCACATCGTGGAGCTGCGGTGGAACGGCTAACGCGCCGACTTCAAAGTTCATGTATTAGGTATTGCCCTGTGAGCCATTCGGCTCTTGAATCGGGTGCAACTGCAACAAACAAAAAACTAAAACATGAACAAGAAAACATCTTGTAGTGAATATGTGCAAACAGAAAATCCAAGAAAAGACCGCAAAATATTGCAGAAAAAGCACCGTACACCAACACTGTGTGCAAATATCCCAGTGGGATGCAAGTAAAACTACAACAACAACCACAAGACAACGTAGATTAAGGCCATCAGTCTAACTCTGTACTACAACAAACAAACATGGCCAAACCAATACACTTTTAGAAAATCACCAAAATAAAGCCATAAAAGCAATGAAACAGTGGTCATAGGAACTGTGACCGAATTTTCACAATAAACCACGTAAACTTGCGCTCCCAAGCCAAGCCCGCCTGAGTTCGACGCCGGACCGAGGCTAACATCAGCGGCGAGTGACACCTGAATCGGTCCTGGGACTCCCCTTTAAGCGACACCGCAACTGACCAGCGTGGTGAAGTATGGACAGACCGCCCACCCTCCCGTGACCGACACAGCGTGGGGAGAACCATCGTCCAGAAGCGGATGAAAATGATTCGAGTGATGTATTGTTAATGCGGTGGATGTGCATGTTGATTAAACACACTTATCGACAGACCAGTCCCAGCCATTGATGTTTCCCAATTGTTAAATCATGCATTTCTGAGCCTGTCCTGAGCTTCCCCCCTTTAGGTTGACTCAGCCTTAAACGAACACCCACTACGGGAGATGAAGGCGCCTTGTGTTTGTTTACGGACACACCAACGCCCTCGCTTGCTGTTCCGCCCTTAATAGGTCTCGCGAACAGCACTTGCCCCAACAGCCTATTGGCGTTAACATGTACTCGGAGCCTATGGTACAAAGATGTAGGTGGCAATGCTCTAGGCTATGAGAGTGAATAAAACAAAGACAAAGATCCCCCGTATAGCCTGTAACAGACTGTTGGGACAAGTGCTGTTAGCGAGCACCTATGAAGGCCGGCACGGCACACGAGGATGTGAGTGGCTAACACCACGCCCGGCCACCTTTGTCTCCCAAGTGACGATATTTACACACACTGCACCAGGTACTCATTTGAGGCTGAGTCTACTTAGGGGACGCCCAGTACCGGTTCAGAGAATTGTCACCGGTGTTGACCGGGAATCGAACTCGGGACGCCAGGTTCGAAGCGCGGCGCGCTAACCGCTACACTACCGCTCCCCACAATGTGCACACACACGCACGCACACACACCTTGAGGCCACATGAAGTGTCGAACGCCCGCTGGCAGGAGGTCACGGGGCAGACCCAGGTGCCACAGGTCGACTGTCTGAGACGGCTGGCTGATGGACCACCTGTGCCCCCTACTGTGCCAACTTGCTGTGCTTTAGCCACCCGGCGCTCCGCTCGTTGTTGTGAGCGTCGCTCCTCCGCCCTCCGTTGTTGTTGGAGGGCGACTGCCTCCAACTGCCCAGTAGCGTCCTTCACGAGCCTCCTCCACAGAGGCCGATCTTGACACCGCTGGTACCAGTCATCGGCAAGTCCACTCGGCTCCACGTCCTCCTGTACCACATCACTCCATCTCTCCTCTAGCCCGTGCCGCGCCCGTTTAGCCCCCTCGATCCGGCCGAATAAAAGCTGTTTAGGCATGCGGTGGCTGGGCATGCGGGCTACATGACCCAGCCAACTCAGCCTTGCCTGCTGGAGGAGCTCACCGATGGGACTTTGTCCAGATCTTTCAAAGATTTGTGAGCTTCTCACACATTCCAGCCTGGTTAAACCCAGCCTAAATGTTTCTAACCGGCGAAGATATTTCATTAGGGGGGTCCACGTTTCGCAAGCGTAGAGAAGGGAAGGAATGACTGTGGCGGAGAAGACCTGAAGCTTCGTGCGGAGCGACAGACCAGGTAGCTTCCACACAGCGTTACGCAACCGATGAAAAGATAATGCCGTTCGACTGATTCGGAGTGAGACCTCTGCTGTTAAACCGGAGCCGGTCACACACACGCACACACACGCACACACGCACACGCACATACGCACACACGCACGCACACACACAGAGGCGCGCACGCACACACGCACACACACACACGCACACACGTACACACACGCACACACGCACACACACGCAAACACACACACGCGCGCACACACACACGCACACACACGCGCGCACGCACACACACGCACGCACACACACACGCACAAACACACACACGCACAAACACACACACACGCGCACACACGCACGCAGACACACGTACACAGATATACACACGCACAAACACACGCACACACGGAGGCGCGCACGCATGCGCTGCAGGATGTATTTTGCATTCAGTCACTCGCGACCTTGGCACAGCGAACACAACTCTCTCGCACTCTCACCCACACAGCGGCCGCAGCAGAAACCACACTTAACACGGATAGCAATTTAATACTCTCGTTCTGTCTCTCTCTCTCTCGTTATATAAGCAAAACAACTGTGAACTATACACCCGCGCCTCTTATTCGCCGGTTTAATCTCGAACCCACTTCGTTACGCGTTGTCGAAGCCGAGCCGGCCAGCACCAAGATACCTCCGTCGTGAGAGACACACAGAGAGAGAAACACAACGACAAGAGATGAGTCGACCGCTCACGTGAATCTCTCGCGATAAGAATTAGGAGACATCAATTGGTTTGGTGAAGGGGGTGTCTGGGGGAAGGGTTGTTCCACCTCGCACGGGCATGGAATGTTCGGCTCAGAATGGACCCTGAAGCATACCCGGTAAGTTTGTTCACGTGCCAAACATGCATCTTCACACTGACGTGGTAATTGTGCACGTGGTGGCTATCGGGGAGCGGTGGCGATGTGGTTAGCGCCCCGCGCTACGAACCCGGCGAACCGAGTTCGTTCACCGCTCGCGGCTACCAACGCCCGTGAGGTTGATCCGAAGCGGTCCTGGGCCTCTTCTAGGTCGACTCAGACTCAAACGAGTACCTGGTGCGATGTGTAAAACATCGCCACTGGGGAGACAAAGGCGGCCGGGTGTGGTGCTGGCCACCCGCCCCTTCGTGTGCTGTGCTGACCTTCATAGGTGCTCGCTAACGGCACTTGCCCCAACAGTCTGTTACAGGCTATACGGGGCATATTTGTCTTTGTGGCTGTTGTCGTTGTTGTATGTAAATGTACCCATACTTTGTACATCAACAAAACTCAACACGTTCCTCGATAGCACCGTGTAGCCTTCAAAGGGAAGCGTATACTGTTCATAAAATAGGCGACGTTTCGGGCAATGCTCCTTCAAAGCACGTAAACATGTGCGCAGACACACACATGTTTAGCGCACATCAAAATACACCAATTTTGAAGGTGACACAATCATTACGAAAAGTAAGGCACATCAGTGTCTTAAGTGAACACTGAGCGTGTCTGCATGCAGTACATCTCTGTACACTACTTCATTAAACTCCAGTTCATGTTCGTGTTTTCCATGTTGAAACAAGCAATGTTGCTTACAGATCTTTGCCAGCCCACTGCTGGATTTGTTCTAATCCACTGCTATATCGGTCATGGGTCATGTGTGTGTGTGGGGGGGTGGGGAGGTTGTTTGACCATACTTCACCACGCTGGTCATGCAGGGCTTGGTGAAGGGAGCGCTTAGCTCGCAAATGATGTTAGCCGTGGTGGAATCACAACCGGAGGTCAGAATGCAGTGCGCTAACCACTGCGCCACCGCTCCACTCTCCGAGTCGAACACGTGTAACCCATGCGCTTGGTGC
Source organism: Lampetra planeri (assembly GCF_965212315.1). Taxonomy (NCBI): domain Eukaryota; kingdom Metazoa; phylum Chordata; class Hyperoartia; order Petromyzontiformes; family Petromyzontidae; genus Lampetra; species Lampetra planeri. The sequence goes on along the minus strand of NW_027614594.1, from coordinate 61,007 downwards.
AAAGGGAATGAAAAGTGAACTCGAGCAAACATTCTACACGAGGGTCGGTTAAAAATACTTTTGAGGAACGTGATGTTTCACAGTCTCCTTGACGTCCGTGGGACGTTGACCGTGACGCCTGACTCGGACGCGACAGCGAGGTCTCCCAACTGATCAAAGTCCACTTAACCCCACCATCATCATCATCATCCATATGGGGTGAATAAAATCAGTACCACCTTGTACGCAGTGAAACCAACAGTGGCTGTCCCGTGCGCGGACTCGTCCTTGCCATACGAACGTAGAATTTCCTCCACTGGTTCAGCGCCGTCACTGAGGTTATTCGAGCATCGAGGTACAACGCTGAGATCGCACACAACTGATGTGCAATACAAATGTCGGGGAGTGGAGCGGTGGCGCAGATGGTTAGCACACTACGTAACACAACCCGACTGTCTGAGTTCGATTCCTCTGCGCGGCCAACAGCAATGGCGAGCGATATCCCAACCGGTCCTGAGCCCCCCCCCCCCACCGTCTCCCTTCACCAATCGGCACTGACCAGCGAGGTGAAGTATGGTCAAAGAACCCCCACGAACAACGAGCTTGGGGAGTCTTACATCGGGCAAGATATTGACAAAGGGGCGACAATCGTTGTCGTTACTGTTATGATTATTATTTAAAAGAAACTTTCTTGCTGCACCTCGTTACGAAGTTAAAGGGCTCGCTTAAAGCCACCGCCGTCTGTTCCGTTCCAGTCCTCCAAGAGGGGGTTGTTTGAATTGACCATACTTCGCTAGACTGGTCATTGCGCGTTGTATTAGGGGTGGGGGGGGGAGGTGCCTGTCCAGCTATCACTCGCCACTGATGTTAGACGTGCGCAGGGTTCATTCATGCCACCGTGCGCTAACCACTGTGCCACCGCTCCCCCCCACCCGCCTCTCCCATCGCTACACATTGGGACACAAACACCGATATGAGAAAGATGAACCCCAATTTGGCGTTGCTCCATCGCACCAAGTCCACTCGCAGACGTTACACACTATATATATTTAGTAGCAGTACTTAGAAACTACGGTGGCCAGTTGCGTAAAATGTACCTAAGTTAATTCCACACCCCCCTTAGTTCACACTAATTAACATTGCAAAACTAAGTGGGGGAAATGACACGTAATATATTTACTAAAGCATTTTTTTCTTGATATTCAACATTTTTTTATTTCACCAGGTAAGGCCCACTGAGCTACATAGCTCATTTTCAGAAGCGACCTGGCCACAAATGATAGCTCAACGAAGTGGCTCATCATCACGTGGACAGTCATATATCAGCCAAATACTCCAAGCGCAAGTTGATTCTAAATGCGGAGGGGAAAACGGGAGGAGCGGGAAAAAAATCCACGAGACCACGGGGCAAAGAGAGAGACACGCAAACTCCAAATATACAGCAGCAGCAGGCGTCAGGGTCGGGATCGAACCCACGACCTCCTGCGTACCAGGCAAGGGAGTTAACATCTCGCAACTGGCCGCAGACCGTCTGGCTATCTCTAATTTGGGGCTGTACGCGTGGTCCCAACTCGCCGTGCACCTGGCATGCGACTGTAGGGAAAAGAAGACTACAGCAACGTTGTTTATGATTTCGTTTGCAAATAAACCACAGCCCCCCCTCCTCGCCTTTCTCCCAGAATAGACGACCCCCCCCCATTCCCTGTACCCCCACCCCACCCCCCCCATATACCGAGGCAGGCATCCAGCCTGGACAACCATTAATCGAGCTCTTTTTAATCTCTCCTTCCTCCTTCTCCCCGATGTCCCCCCTCCTCTCTCGCTCGCTCTCCTCTTCCCAATCACACTCTTCTCCCCCACTCGCTCTCTCTCTCTCTTTTTTTTCTCATCTGCCCTGCCTCTTTCCCTCCCCTTCCCTCTCCCCTCCCTCCTCGCTCTCTCTCCCCATCTTTTTTTTTTACGATCAGTGGAAACAAGAAGATGCTCGGTGTAGTCGGCACTTTGCTTTGATCATCATTTCGTAATTTTTAAAAAAATAACTTTGCATTATGTAAACCCCCACCTCTCGTTCACTCTCTCGGTCACTCTCTCGCTCTCTCTCCGTCTCACTCATCTCCGCCTGCATCTCTCCCTCCCTCCCTTCCCTTCCCTCTCCCCACTTCCACCCCCCTCCCCTACCCACCCTGGTCGTCTTGTGTAACAAGTATCGGAAAGGCATTATGTGTTGCGCGGGGATGGTGGATGGTGAACGGGGCGTGCATCGGGGATTGAAGCCGGCCCTGCTTTGAGGCCCGTGTGAGCCGTCGGGATGGGGGCTGTAGATTGTTGTATGTTTTATAGATGAAGTCTTGATTGGACTAAGCTTCAAGTGCCCGTGCGTCAGCGAAGGAATCTGTCTCTCCACCCACCCACCCTTCTCTCTCTCTCGCTCGCTCGCTCTCTCTCCATAAAGATTTTACGGTACGGAGCAGATCGGGTCAAATGATGGTTATTTGATGCACATTTACTCGTCTTTTGTCAGTGGTGACTGCGACACCACCACAGCATCACTCATCCCCCCCCCCCCCGCTACTTTAATCAGCATTTATGGAAAGCCCCAGCTGCTGACAACGAATGACTTACTGAGCCCGCTGGAGCCCCCCCCCCGGCCCCCACCAACAGATTGTGAGCCACCACCACGACCACCACCACCTCATCACTACCATCACCGCCACCACCACCACCCCATCACTACCACCACCACCCCACTACTACCACCACCACCACCGCCATCACTACCACCACCGCCACCATTACCACCACCCCATCACTACCACCACGACCACCACCACCCCACCACCACCACCGCCACCACCACCGCCATCACTACCACCACCACCGCCACCACCACCATCACTACCACCACCGCCACCATTACCACCACCCCATCACTACCACCACGACCACCACCACCCCACCACCAACATCGCCACCACCACCGCCATCACTACCACCACCACCGCCACCACCACCGCCATCACTACCACCACCATTACCACCACCCCATCACTACCACCACGACCACCACCACCCCACCACCACCATCGCCACCACCACCGCCATCACTACCACCACCACCGCCACCACCACCACCCCATCACTACCACCACCACTACCATCACCGCCACCACCACCACTGCTACCACGACCGCCACCACCACCACCACCACCCCATCACTACTACCACCACCCCACCACTACCACCGCCACCACCACCACTGCCAACACTACCACCGCCACCACTACTACCGCTACCACCTAACCACCACCATCACCTAACCACCACCCCACTGGCTCCTTTCCAACGAGGCGCTTACAACAGAAGGTTCCCGTGGGCTCCACGGCGCATCGCGCACCGAACGTCGACAGCTGCCGACGAACTGCGTCGTGAAATTTCGATGTAAAGCTTTCGTGACTGCAGGGATTCATCTTCTTGGTTCTTTCGGTAAAGTCACGTAGAAGGGAAGTAATAAAATAAGAAAATAAAAAAAATAATTCTCCCCGACAGACCTGGTCTTCACCTGAGGACGGCTGCTTGCGTTGTGGCCGAAAACGTCGTGAGAATTATTTTATTATGTTTTATTTTAATTATTTTATTACTTCCCTTCTAAGTGATGACTTTACCGAAAAAACCAAGAGAACTGCGTCGTGGTGCCTTGACCTCGGGTCACCTTCGCCGTGAATTCGAACGAACGCGATCCGCTGACGGCAGCAGCGGTGACGAGAAGACGGCCCCGGATGGGGTTCGTCGTTATTAGGACTCGTCAGTACAGCGAGAGGCGCCAGTGCTCGCTGCTGTTGCTGCAGGGTCTGCCTCTGCGACGCATTCTTACACTGCAGCGTCCTTCCGGACGATCTTTGCTTGTTGGAGAGTGATGGGAAGGGGAGGAGGAAGAGCTCGCGGTCCGAGTTGCACATTTGTAACCCATAATTTTTTTTATTTTTTGGGGGGGCGGGGGGCGATTTGCCCCCTCGTTGCGAGTGGAGATCTCTCCACGCTTCGTCCAATAACTGGAACTATTTGTCAAAAAAAAAGTGGTCGTGGCTCTTGGACATAATTGTTATATTTTTTTGTCGTGGTAAAGGCAATCTCATCTGAAACACGACGACAACAATACTCTAGACACCCCCCCCCCCACAACTCCTTTCCACATTTGTAAACGTGCCGTTGAAATTATTTTGGCTGCTATAAATGTCCAGGCGATAAGCCACTTCGTTAAGCTATCATTTGTGGCGGCCAGGTCGCTTTTGCAAAAAAGAAGTTAACACCTTAGTGGCCTTTACCTGGTCAGAGAAAAACAAAGTTTAGTTTGATCTGTATAGATTTTTTTCAAGTGATTTATTTATCGTTCCTATACTTTGCACTCTGTATCGTGTTTTTATTATTATTATTATGTATCGTTGTGACGTTCATCATCATCATCATCTTCATCCAGCGGTGGATGATCATCATCATGATGATGATCATCATCATCATCCATCAGTAGATGATGATGATGATCATGACGGAATAGATAGATCTATGGCGTGTATCTACCCAAGACAGCCTCGCTGAGCCTCAGAACTCTCCTCATTGAGGAAGGTCTTAACATTGAGGTGGGCCAAATCCAATTCACGAGTAAATTATCATTTTATCAGTATAAAAACAACAACAACAACAACAACCACACTTTTTGTATCCTTCGGTAAAGTCACGTAGGTAGAAAAATAATAGATCACGACGTTTCGATTGCAACACAAGCAATCGTCATCAGGTGGGACAACCACAGCAAGAGAAACTGCCTACTTCAGCAGGTCTTTCTTGCTGTGGTTGTCCCACCTGATGACGATTGCTTGTGTTGCGATCAAAACGTCGTGATCTATTATTTTTCTACCTACGTGACTTTACCGAAAGAACCAAAAAGTATGGATTCCTGCAGTCACGAAAGCTTCAAATCAAGAACAACAACAACCACACCACGTGAAGAGAAACTCCACTCCCCTCCGAAGAACCACACACGAGAGAGACAGCACGCAGAGACCCCCACAACCCACACACAGAGAGAGAACAAGTATAACCCGTAAGAACAAAGTTTTTCACTATAAATCCTTTATATGCGTGGCGGCTAGAGTCCTCTCGTCCTCTGGCTTGAGATGGCTGCCACCTATGGGTCAGATGATTGCATGGCAGCATTAAGCAATTGGTAACTAAATTTAATATTTTTGTCCTAAAAAGTGTAAAATTTTGGAATTTTTTTTCACGAACATTCATTGTCAGGCTCAACGAGTCTGTGTGGAAAATGTCAGCTCGATTGGATCACGGGAAGTGGGTTAAAAACGACCGAAAGATTTGCACGGTCCTAAGCAAGCAAGCAAGTGAACTTAATATAAAGGATTTCAAAAGAGCCTCAATCTGCACAGAAATCCAAGGGGCACTGAATCATTAACGTCTTACTGAGTGTAGTCGCGTCTTTTTAGCAATGTCAATGAAGCCCCCCCCCTCTCCTCCCCCCCCCCAACTTGTATTTAAGGGCTTGCATCTTGAATCCCTGCCTCACTTGATGCAGTAAATCTGGCTGTGACGGTCCCACCTGATGACGGAGACTTGTGTTGCCTCCGAAACGTCGTGATTTTTTTTTATTAATTTTAATTTCATTTTTTACCTACATGGTGACTTTACCGAAAGAACTAAGAGTATGAATCCTTGCAGTCACGAAAGCTTCAAATCTAGAATGTCAATGAAGTGACTGGCGTAGCTTACCAGTCTCTGCATCGTCTTCAGAGAGCAAACAACAACAACAACGCCACAGTCAGACCCATGAAATATTAATGACGTTGTTTATTTATGTCGCCGTGTTAAAAAAATAAAATATTTATTCGACCGAATCTCGAGATTTCTGGTCGGTGCGGGTCCCTGCAACGCACACGACCGGGGGTAACGGCCCTTGCAAATACATTTTGACTGAAAACTTTCGTGACTGCATGAATTCATGTGCGTTGATTCTTTCGGTAAAGTCACGTAGATAGAAACATAATAATACAAATAAAGTGAATACAAATTAAAATAATGAAATTAAAATAAATAAAAATAAAAAATAAAAACCACGACGTTTCGATCGCAACACAAGCGTTTCACACGTATAGGCTTTCGCGACCAACAGAGGTTTTTGGGTTAGATCGCGTAAACACAAGAGGTCGTTGCGATCGAAACGTCGTGGTTTTTGTTTTTATTCATTATTATTTAATTTTAATTATTTGAATTTGTATTCATTTTTTTAAAATTATTTTTCTCCTATCTACGTGACTTTACCGAACGAACCAAAGAATACGCCTTACAAATAGATTCAAGATTCCCGGCCACTTCCCAGAATCCTCCTCTTCCCCCGCCTCCCTCCCCGCCAGAGACACCTGGAGAGGGGATGGGAGAGGATGGGGGAGGGAGGGGGGGGGTAGCATTGAAGACTCCCACGAAGTCACGGGAATTTCAATGTCGTTTCAAAGTTAAATATATAAATATACAAATGCGTCGGTTTACTTGGAATGCAAAGCAAAGGACGGGCCCCAAGTCGGCTTCCTGGCACGAAAACTCGAGCGGAGTGACCCCGCTGATGGGTCGTGTCCATGTGCAAGGGAACCTCGCAAGGAGTTTGGGCGCACATTCGTCAACGCTCTTACTGCTGCTACTGCTGCTGCTGTTGCTGCTGCTGCTACTGCTGTTGCTCCTGCTGCTGTTGCTGCTGCTGTTGCTGCTGATGCTACTGCTGTTGCTCCTGCTGCTGCTGTTGCTGCTGTTGCTGCTGTTGCTAATCCTATTCTGCTGCTGCATAACGCCCATGTTGCGGATAATTTGTTCCGCGGTTAACATTTTTTTTTTATTCCGTCATTAAAATAAATAAAATCGTCGTCGCCTGTAAATAATGTCTCCAAAATGTGCCCCGATATTGGTCTAACGGGGGGGGGGGGGGGAGCTTAATTCGTGAATGAATCCCTGGCTCCCACCACCGACGGCACTGTATATTGGCAATCTAAGAAGAGATTTGAAGCTTTCGTGACTGCAAGGATTCATATTCTTAGGTTTTTTTTTTTCGGTAAAGTCACGTAGGTAAAACATTATTGTATTCTACTTTTATTAATTTTAATGTTTTACCTACGTGACTTTACCGAAAAAAACCTATGAATATGAATCTAAGAAGAGCTCAAATCTCGCGTCTCCGCCTACGAAGGGAGAGAAGGGGTCCTAGGGCATGGGGCCGTCGTTCAGGAGAGACTCGGGGAACAGCTTCGTGATGCCCGGGGGTCTCGGTCGGCTTGGATCGGCGCTCGTTGTACGGTCGGTCTGAGCGAAAGCATCGCCGGTCTTCGGTGTTGCCTCGCGGGACGGGGTGTCCGTAAAAGATATCATCCATTATTTTAAAAAAAATACGCGAGTAATCGGACAGCAGTTTGCGGCAGAGGTCAATACAACTAGAAAGACAAAGCCAAAGATCCCTCCGCCACCATCTATAGCCTTCGCAGACTGTTGGGGCAAGTGCTGTTAGCGAGCAGCACCTATGAAGGCCGGCACGGCACACGAGGGGTTGGGTGGCCAGCACCACGCCCGACCGCCTTTGTCTCCCCAGTGGCAATTTTACACACCGCACCAGGTACTCATTTGAGGCTGAGTCAACCTAGGGGAGGCCCGGGACCGGTTCAGATAATCGTCACTGGCGTTGGCCGTGAGCGGGAATCGAACCCGCGTCGCCGGGTTCATAGCGCAACGCGCTAACTGCTACACCACCGCTCCACATACACACACACACTTACACACACACACTTACACTCACACACTTACACACACACACTTACACACACACACACTTACACACTTACACACACACACTTACACACACACACAGACACACACACGCGTACACACACGTGGATACACGTGGGTCGTGTGATCGTAGGGAGTCTCGTCCCCACGTGTTCCGCCAAAAATCTCGGCAACGTGAAACAAAATGTTTACGAATAGAAACCGCGACACGGCGCTGGTAACCGGACGGAGTGGGTCTCGAAGCTGAGCAATCAGCTGCAAATCACTCGAGTGGGATTTCACGCAAAACAGCAGCAGCGGCAACAACATTTCACGTCGTCGTCTTAATTTATATTTATATAGAACGGCCGTTTACTCAGCGCGCTCTTTGTCACACAGTTCATAAAAACGGCGCGCTAAAGGAACGGTGGAGATTAAAGAGGCGCTCCAGGGTCGTAACCGAGCAGCAGGTCCTCCTCCTGAAAATGAGTCTTGAGACTCGGCGACGCTTTTCTGGGTATACGAACGTCGTCACGACAATACTAAACCGCGGGTGTGATTGTGCTGAATGTTTCCGTTACGAACCTACTGGACGTCACTCGATCATCACTTCTGCTTACGTGCGTGCGCGCGCGGCGCGTGTCTCATGCGTAAAATACTTCAATCCACACATCACCCCCCCCCCTCCCGGTAGACAATCGACGCATTTCAAAGTTGGCCACGCGCGCGGCAGCGAGGGTTGATGGATTGCTCGAACGCCGTGAAACTCTCTCTGCCCTTGGGGGGGGCGAAGTGCCGCCTACCCCGCAGGGTTCGCCGGGAGAAGTCGACTCAGCAGATGCGTACTCGCCCCAATCTGTTCCATCTCATCGAGAGGAGTTTTCTTTTACGACGTGCTTTTGCCAAAGCGCCTTTACAGGAATTATACATGGTGCATTAGCATCGGCTGGTGGGGAAACGCGATGGGGGGTTGGGTGTTGAGGAAGGGATGACAAGGAAGGGTGATGACAGGGAAAGAGGGGGTGAGGTTAAGAAGGGGAACGAAGAGGATGGTGAAGGTTTAAGGATGCGGACCGAAAGTATTAGAGGGATACGGGATCGAGTGTTGCCCCCTTGCACGTCGTGGTTTCGTGCCACGTGTAAGCACTCATTTGTAGGCTGATACCACCCGAGCATGTAGAGGACTGCAGAGCTTGGTGAGGGGAATATGTTACCGGCCGCTGCCTTCCTGCTACACGTCTGTGGTTCTTCCCATGCAGCTCAATGGGGTTTTAAAAATGATAAAAATAATCATATATCTGGTGCACCAACTGTTAGCTCGAATTCACATCCATAAAGAGATAAAATGGTAATCATGTTAATAGCTACGTAAAAAAAATATTCGATTGCAATTGGAATTGGCCTATTAAATGAATAGTTTCGCAACTCTGCGACATACAAGTAGGCAGCGTGTTCGGTAGTAATGTTAACGCGCAGGCGTCACGTGACTACAATCGTCACCGTTGCTGCCCGTGAATGGGAATCGAACTCGGGTGGCCGGGTTCGCAGCGCGGGGGGTAGCGCTCACCGCGACAACTACGAATCTGCCCCCACCGACTTTTTTTTTAGTTCGCCGCTCACAGCCAACCAACATCGGTGACGAATATCTAAAGCGCTCCTGGGCGCCGGCTAGGTCGACTCAGCCATAAATGAGTACCCGGTGCGGTGTATAAACACGCAGCACTGGGTTATCTGGCTTGGCCATCGGAACGTGAAATTGTAGCTCTTCATCAACATCAACATCAGCCATACGAAAGAAAAAAAGGATTGCAGAGACAAAGACGCCGGGCTGATGCTGAGGCTATAGCACTTGCCCCAACAGTCTGTTGAGGCTATACGGGGGATCTTCTCCACTACCCATACACACAAAGATCCCCCATATAGCCTTAACAGACATCAGGGGCAAGTGCTGTTAGCGAGCACCGATGGCGGTCAGCACGGCACACGAGGGGGTGGGTGGCCAACACCACGCCCGGCCGCCTTTGTCTCTCCAGTGGCGACATTCGCACATCGCACCAGGTACTCATTTGAGGCTGAGTCGACCTAGGGGGGCCTAGGACCGGTTCAGATAATCGTCACTGGTGTTGGCCATGAGCGGGAATCGAACCTGGGTCGCCAGGTTCGTAGCGCAGTGTGCTAACCGCTACACTACCGCTCCCCACAACACACTGACACACATTGAAACACACTGACACACACTGACAAACTGACACACTGACACACACTAACACATACACACTGACACACACTGACACACACACACTGACACACACACACACTGACACACACTGACACACACTCCACCACCAACGCATTGACGACGCTTGGGCCACATCCCCGTAATGACTTGGCGTGTCCTGTGCCAGCAAGGCACGCTGTCCCGAGCGCATATCGTCCCGGGTCACGGGGGACTTGTGAGTGCTCGCCATGTGCCACTGCTGCTGCTGCTACTGCTGGTGCCACTGCTGTCCTTGCTGCTGCCACTGCTGCTACTGCTGCTGCTACTGCTGGTGCCACTGCTGCTGCTGCCACTGCTGCTGCCACTGCTGCTACCGCTGCTGCCACTGCTGCTGCCACTGCTGCCACTGCTGCTGCTGCTGCCACTGCTACTGCCGCAGCTGCTGCCACTGCTGCTGCAACTGCTGCTGCCACTGCCACTGCTGCCACTGCTACTGCTACTGCCACTGCTGTCCTTGCTACTGCCACTGCTACTGCTGCTGCTGCCACTGCTGCTGTCACTACTGCCACTGCTGCTGCCACTGCTGCTGCTGCTGCCACTGCGGCTGCCACTGCTGCCACTGCTACTGCCACTGCGGCTGCCACTGCTGCCACTGCTACTGCCACTGCTGCTGCCACTGCCACTGCTGCTGCCACTGCGGCTGCCACTGCTGCCACTGCTACTGCCACTGCTGCTGCCACTGCTGCTGCCACTGCTGCCATTGCTACTGCTTGCCACTGCTGCTGCCACTGCTGCTGCCACTGCTGTCCTTGCTGCTGCCACTGCTGCTGCCACTGCTGCTGCCACTGCTGCTGCCACTGCTGATGCAACTGCTGCTGCCTTTGGAGGCAGTGACGCATGCTCTGAGCCGGCAGCTCTCATGGCTCCCGGCGAATAAAAATTAATTTGGCTCAGAGAAAGCCCCCAAAGGTTTGGGCCATAATTAAAGTATTGATGGCTCTTAAAATTGGACTTTAAATAGCATTTAAGGACCCCGGACAGTGTTAGAGGATGCGGGAAAAAAAATAAACTACTGTATACACATGTATATTTTTAACACGCAATATGAATATTTTAAGAACATATAAACCACGAGCTCATTTGCGTCTTTGGTTTGTGGCAGTTTGGCCAATGTAGGAAGTTTTGCTGTCAGTGGCAGGGCCTTTTCGTTTGTTTGACAATGAAGTGAAATCCAAATAGTAATTTATTATATTCTTGGTTCTATCGGTAAAGTCACGTAGACGGGAAAGAATAAAATAATAAAATATACACCACAGCAAGACATAAAACATAAAAACAATAAAATTCTCACGACGTTTCGATTGCAACACAAGCAATCATCATCAGGTGTGAAACCCACAGCAAGAACATTTTCTTGCTGTGGGTTTCACACCTGATCATCATCAGTGGGTTTCACACCTGATGATGATTGCTTGTGTTGCAATCGAAACGTCGTGATAATTTTTTTGTTTTTATGTTTTATTATTTTATTGTTTCCCTTATACGTGACTTTACCGAAAGAACCAAGAATATGAATCCCCGCACTCACAAAAGCTTTAAATCAAAAAATAATTAATTAGTGGGTCCTTTTTAATGATAATTTTTAATGATCCACCAAATTATAAAATTGCATTTTTAAAAGTCACGTAATGATATATGTGTATCATTAATTTAAGTGGTATGAGTTTGTGCTAGATCATCAGTCAACAACATCTCACGCTTAGTAAAAAAAAAAGATTATTGGTAAATACGAAAGCATGTACAAGTACACAAGGCGCATGATCTTCATTTATAAAGACAATCAAGTGATCAATGGAATAGCACTAATTTCTATCAGGAGCACTTAGCCAGTGGTGGAAATTCTACATTACTATGGCAAGGACCAGTCTACCCATAGAAAGACCACTGTTGACAATGCACAAAGTGGTACTAATTTTATCGACCCCGCAGATGAACGGTAGGCCCAGTCAGCTCCCCGACTGGAACTTTATAACCTTTCAGTTGTGAGCCAAAGTTTTCCAATCACGCAATCTATCCGGATGACCGCACGCAACTATCAATAAATGCACCTGCTTTGATTGCGTTGGCTCAATAATTTATCATTTTAAGTTTGCCGACATCATTCGCAGTTACTTCCCAATATTGGATTGTTGATTATATACTTTTTTCCGAGAATCGAATCGATCGACGGAACTTATTGCGCCGTCGCGACCCCACGCGGGAAATAATTCCTCTTTTTAATTTTCACGATTTTTTTTCTCTCTCTTCTTCTTCTGCTTTTCCCTTTTGAAACTGTCGAGGCCTGCACTTTCGGGGAGATTAGCTAACGACTCGCACGTTTCCACCGCGCTTCATCGAGGTCCGATAACGCTTTATTTAACGCAGATTTAAACCGAGTTCAGTGGTACGCAACGCCAAGATATAAAGGTCCCCCCTCTCCGCCCTTATACCGGGCACTGCATGCAGCTTGATTTGCAGGTCCTAAGTCACCGAGAGCGGTAATTCTGCCAACCACAACTTTGCTCTACAAATAACGCCCCCCACCACCACCACCACCCCATCCACTCACCCCGACCCAACCCCCCCCCCACTACCGCCGTTCAATGCTCGTCTCACTCGCGGCCAGGCTCGTCGTGATGAGTAAGAGCGGCCCCGTTCGCTGAGTCGGGGCCACATTCGAAAGTGGCGCTCGGGAATAACGTCGCTTCACTGCCACGTGGCATCGCTCAGCGGTCCGTCGGAGTGACGTCACGCGGTTTAGACTCCAACTCGTCACGGCGGGGGGGGGGCTCAGCTCGTCGTGTCGTGGAAAAAAAACCGGCGACGCGGGTTCGAAGCGCTGCTCTCACCGGACATGCAATGACCAGCGTGGTGAAGTATGGTCAAATAACACCCCTCCTCCCTCCCCTCCATCCCCTCCATCCCCACAACCGACACAGAGTGGAGCGGCCTTTGTTCGATGGTGGATTGACAATGGGGGGCACGGGAGATGACAGTTCATATTGTGGCTGTTTGGATATGGATTGTCATGGGGCCCCTGTGGTCTTGTATGAACCTTGCCCAATTGTATTAGGCTACCTGGTAACATGAGTGTAAGTGGACACACCCTGCCGATGGGATTCCAAAAAGCTGAAAGAGCTCCCAGAGTTGACCTTCCTCAAACAAATACTGTTCATATACGGGTCAGAATATGCGGGAAGCTCAGTGGTGTGGAATGATCTTAAATCCGGCCAGAATTACTGAGGGTGGGTGGGTGGAGGTAATGGTGTGGGTGGGGGTGGGTGGGTGGTGGTGGGGGTGGGTGGGGTTTTGGTGGGTGTGTGGGTGAGTGGGTGGGTGTGTGGGTGAGTGGGTGGGTGTGGGTTGGGGTGTGGGTGAGTGGCGGTGGTGGGTGGGTGGGGGTGGGTGGAGGTGGTGGGTGGGTGGGGGTTTGGGTGGGTGGGGGTGGTGGGGGTTGGTGGGTGGGGGTGGGGGTGGGTGGGTGGTGGTGGGTGGGGGTGGTGGGGGTGGGTGGGGGTGTGGGTGGGTGGGGGTTTGGGTGGGTGGGGGTGGTGGGGGTGGGGGGTGGGTGGGTGGGAGTGGTGGGGGTGGGTGGGTGGGGGTGGGGGGGGGTGGGTGGATGGGGGTGGTGGGGGTGGGTGGGTGGATGTGGTGGGGGTGGGTGATCTCCATCCAGCAGTTTATGGAGAACAAGATGGTCACAGTAATGGCGTCGGCAATGATGAACCACATTTGTAATCGACTTGCAACTATTGTTTGCTGTTGCTGGCCGCTTTGGCATTTTGGGCCTGCGCTCAATGGGCCCTGACATATTTGACAAAATTATAATTATATAATCCGTGTTGGGAGGGGGTCTAGTGGTTAATGCACTCCGCTACGAACCTGGCGACCGGAGTTCGATTCCCGCTCATGGCCAACATTAGCGACGGACAAATATTTGAACCCGTCCTGGGCCTCCCCTGGGTCGGCTCAGCATTCAAACGCGTACCTGGTGCGGTGTGTAGTAAACATCAGCACTGGAGACCGGGCGTGGTTCTGGCCACCCATCCCCCATCGTGACCTTCACAGGTCGTCGCTAACACCACTTGCCCCGACGGTCAGTTGCAGGCTACTCATCCTAGCCCACCCACTGGTTGTCATGAAAGCTTATTAATTATTGGTAAGTTCACGTGAACAAGATTTACTCCAGTAACCTCGGTGGACGGCTGCAGGTTGAGAGGTTCACCTGAAACAATTCCCCTTTTCAATCTTCCACATTTGGCGTCGTCCCAAATGGCGTGTAAAACGATGCCCGTGCCATCGGTCAAAGCGAGGCAATGCCGCTGCATCACCGCTCCGTCGGTGGCTAGGAGATGTTAACTCCCTCGCCTGGTACACAGGAGGTCGTGGGTTCGATCCCGACCCTGACGCCTGCTGTAATGTTATTTGGAGTTTGCGTGTTCACTCTCCCGGATGTCGGGTGGAATTTTTTTCTCCAGGTCCTCCCGGTTTTCCCCTCCGCATTTAGAGTCAACATCCACGCGTTTCAGAGTAATTTGGCTGCTATCAATTTCTACGTGATAAGCCACTTCGTTGAGCTGTCATTTGTGGCCAAGTTGCTTCTGAAAAACAGCTACATAGCTCAGTGGGCCTTACCTGTTAACATAAACATAGATTAGTTTCTAGTTTTTAGTTTAAAAGTCTCATAATTTTTGTCCTTCCCTACTTATTTTTGTGTACGTTTTTATTTCATTATTTCTTTGTTGTTAGTAAAATTCTGACCTGGCTGTCAGGTCTACATGGTTCAGTGATGCCTTACCTCGTAAAATAAAATAAAAATAGTTTAAAGTTGAATGGTCTGATGTCAATGTAACGGCCAATCCCATGTGCTCCAACTCAACTGACACCAAGAGGCATTCTAAATGAAAGGCCACAGGTCCGTCAACAGAGTGGCTACGAAGACCATTCGCAAGCCAATCCAGGGTCTACTCAACACAACGGTTCAAAATTACCGGGTAATCTTTGAACCGGTGCTGCTGATAAGCATCTGTAGAAACTACAGGACGTCTGTGCAAACTACAGGACATCGGTGAAAACTACAGGACATCGGTGAAAACTACAGGACATCTGTGGAAACTACAGGACATCGGTGAAAACTACAGGACGTCTGTGAAAACTACAGGACATCGGTGAAAACTACAGGACATCGGTGAAAGAGAGCTTCACAACTCATCAGATTCCTCCAGCACAAATCGATCTTCTCGTTCTGAACCAGCCGCTTATCCGCTCTACTATTTACAGCCGCCCTCGATGCGTAATGCGAGCGACGTTTCAAAATCGTACGCCCGATAGGCGTGCGTCTTTGGGGAGGGGGCGAGTGGGTGTTGGGGGGGGTGGGTGGGGGGTGATGATACACCCGCAAAGCCCTCAAGGTAATTTATCACCGTTGAATTTAACGGAGGTTCCTACTCGTGGTTAAATAAAGGACGCCGTATTTCACTCTTCACTGAACGTGTGTGAAGAAGCGAGGGGGGAGAGGTGGGGGGGTGGGGGGTGGGTGGGTGGGGGCGAACATTGGCGCAGTGGTTAACGCGTTGCGTTAACCCGACCCCGACGACCTGCAATTGAGTCCCCGGCCAGATCTGGCATCAGCAGCGAATACAAATCTGAACGGGAAATATGCGTGACATTTTTTGCTTTGCCGTTCTCGATGGCGAGATGTTAACTCCCTCGCCTGGTGTACAGGAGGACGTAGATTCGATCCCGACTCTGACGCCTGCTGCTGCTGTATATTTGGAGTTTGCAGTGTTTCTTTCTCACCGCGGTCGCCTGGAATTTCTTTCAGGTTCTCCGGTTTTCCCCTCCACATTTAGCATGAACATCACGCGTTTAGAGTCTTTGGCTGCTGTACATTTCCACACGATAAGCCACTTCGTTGAGCTATCATTTGTGGCCAAGTGACTTCTGAAAAACAGCCACGTAGCTCATTGGGCCTTACCTGGTAAAATAAATATAGTTTAGTTACTAGTTTTTAGCTTAAAAGTCTAAGAATTTTTGTCTCCTACCTACTTATTTTTTTGTACGTTTTTACTTCATTATTTTTTTGTTACTAATAGGGTTTTCTCCCTTTTTTCTGGCAGCAAAACTGACACCTTTTGCAAGGAATCATGTTCACATTAACCACAATACTTGCAGTCAAATGCAAAAAAACCCAATACTCTGATAATAAAGAGGGGAAAACCCCTATTAGTATATTTTGCTACTGGCAAAGGAGGACTCGTGAAATTTTTTTGTGTTGTTGGTAAAATTCTGAAGCTGTGAAAAAAGAAAAAGTATTGACCGGAAAACCTCTCAGGGGAAAAGGAAATCCTTGTGAAAATTGTGTCATTAGATTGAATGTTGCGTGAAAGCACGTGCAAGGGGAGAGAAGGGGAGCGAGTGAGTGAGAGCCAAAGGAGTGAGGGGGTGATTGACGGTGGCTGTGAGAGATGGAGAAAGATGGGCTATAAGTCCCTTACCGCGCGGCGCACATTTTTCTAAAAATATATATTGTTAAAAATGCAAGACTGTTAAACGCAAGGTATTCATCAACGTTGGAAAAATGTTACATTTATTGAGCCATCGGTATTTCCTCAGGGTTAGGCGAACCAAAGTGACATAAACAAACACTTTTCTCGAGGTATTTCTATAAAAAAAAGTGCGTTTTGTATGGAATATTGTCAATCACACTTCCTGCACATACACCGCGAAAAAGCCTTGACTGAGTAAGAATATCTCCCCCTCCTTCTCATCACGGCTGCTGATCGGCGATCTTTTGCAAGCGGTGTCGCGTGAAATTCTCAAAAATATCGCCAGCGAGCAGAGCTCAATGTGCTGCACCCAAGCAGTGGACACGTTGATGACATTTTACTGGTAGGAACCTCCTGGTTACACCAGCCCACATGAGATTATTGTGTCCGTCCGTCCGTCGTGCATCCAAAAATGGGAGAGGTGGGGCTGGGTGGAGAGGGTGGGGAGGGGCTGGGTGGGGAGGGGAGGGTGGGGAGGGGCTGGGGGGAGGGTGGGGCTGGGTGGGGAGTGGGTGGGGTGGGGCTGGGTGGGGAGAGGCTGGTCACCCCGTGGTGCCCTTATAAAACTCAACGTTTAACCTACTCACGCCGGCTTGTGCCCGCCCTCACAGTCGGCCATATTTGCGGAATACACCACGCCGCCGTTGACCCTGGCCATTGACCGAGCAACCCAACGTTCCTACCAGCTCCCTCCGCAGGAATGTGTTTTAATAATAATTGAACTTTATCCTCTTTGGCAATAAAACAGCGAGAGGGGAGAAGTAGGAGAGTGCGTGGAGGGGAGTAGAGTGAAATGAGAGGGGAGAGGTAGGAGAGTGCGTGGAGGGGAGTAGAGTGAGATGAGAGGGGAGAGGTAGGAGTGTGCGTGGAGGGGAGTAGAGTGATATGAGAGGGGAGAGGTAGGAGAGTGCGTGGAGGGGAGTAGAGTGATATGAGAGGGGAGAGGTAGGAGAGTGCGTGGAGGGGAGTAGAGTGAGATGAGAGGGGAGAGGTAGGAGTGTGCGTGGAGGGGAGTAGAGTGAGATGAGAGGGGAGAGGTAGGAGTGTGCGTGGAGGGGAGTAGAGTGAAATGAGAGGGGAGAGGTAGGAGAGTGCGTGGAGGGGAGTAGAGTGAGATGAAAGGGGAGAGGTAGGAGAGTGCGTGGAGGGGAGTAGAGTGAAATGAGAGGGGAGAGGTAGGAGTGTGCGTGGAGGGGAGTATAGTGAGATGAGAGGGGAGAGGCAGGAGAGTGCGTGGAGGGGAGTGGAATGGAATGAGAGGGGAGAGGTAGGAGAGTGCGTGGAGGGGAGTAGAGTGATATGAGAGGGGAGAGGTAGGAGAGTGCGTGGAGGGGAGTAGAGTGATACGAGAGTGGAGAGGTAGGAGAGTGCGTGGAGGGGAGTAGAGTGAGATGAGAGGGGAGAGGTGGGAGAGTGCGTGGAGGGGAGTAGAGTGAGATGAGAGGGGAGAGGTAGGAGAGTGCGTGGAGGGGAGTAGAGTGATACGAGAGTGGAGAGGTAGGAGAGTGCGTGGAGGGGAGTAGAGTGAGATGAGAGGGGAGAGGCAGGAGAGTGCGTGGAGGGGAGTAGAGTGAGATGAGAGGGGAGAGGTAGGAGAGTGCGTGGAGGGGAGTAGAGTGAGATGAGAGGAGAGAGGTAGGAGAGTGCGTGGAGGGGAGTAGAGTGATACGAGAGGGGAGAGGTAGGAGAGTGCGTGGAGGGGAGTAGAGTGATACGAGAGTGGAGAGGTAGGAGAGTGCGTGGAGGGGAGTGGAATGGGATGAGAGGGGAGAGGTAGGAGAGTGCGTGGAGGGGAGTAGAGTGAGATGAGAGGGGAGAGGTAGGAGAGTGCGTGGAGGGGAGTAGAGTGAGATGAGAGGTAAAATAGTGCGTGGAGGGGAGTAGAGTGAGATGGTAGATTACTATTGAGAAGAGTGCTTGGGCTTGAGCAAAACGAATCGCTTCAATGTGACGATGACCAATGGTCGAGACGATCAGCAGAGTGCAAACCAAAGGAGGGAAAAACACACAACAGGGGACGTCCACTGTGGAGAGATGGAGCGATGCGATCAGCGCACGTACAGATGCTGGATGGACTGTCACATTCCACGAACTAAAAGAAGTCGCGACAGCTTGGGGAGAAGCCTTCATCCAGCAGTGGATAAATCATTCGAGATGATGATGATGATGATGGTGACGACGACGTTTAACCAGTTTTATAGTTGTTCGAAAGCTCCGCACGAACTGTCTACGTGCTGAGCAGTCTCATTTGTAATTTAATCTCCTATTCATGGCAGCCGTGCCCCAGAGTGTACTCACAAATCCCGCAAAGGGGTTGATTTGCTGCACGAGGAGTAACTCACCGACGGTCGTAATAATATTAACAACAATCCCAATAACTCACAATGCGCGCCGTTGGAACCCGAAACTTTCTGAAAGCGATGGCGACAATTTAAGATTCCTGGAGGCTCGAGGGAAAGCAGACGCCGGGACAAAAACATCAACAATTACAGCGAGAAGCCAGACACCAAGGAAGTTTATGCAAACCACAAACTCGTTAATTGTCCTCCTAACTTCTTAGGCGTAGAGATTTGAAGACGCCCACTCTCCTACCTCTCCCCTCTCATCTCACTCTACTCCCCTCCACGCACTCTCCTACCTCTCCCCTCTCATCTCACTCTACTCCCCTCCACGCACTCTCCTACCTCTCCCCTCTCATCCATCTCACTCCACTCCCCTCCACGCACTCTCCTACCTCTCTCCTCTCATCTCACTTTTCTCCCCTCCACGCACTCTCCTACCTCTCTCCTCTCATCTCACTCCACTCCCCTCCACGCACTCTCCTACCTCTCCCCTCTCATCTCACTCTACTCCCCTCCACGCACTCTCCTACCCCACCCTCTCATCTCACTCTACTCCCCTCCACGCACTCTCCTACCTCTCTCTTCTCATCTCACTCTACTCCCCTCCACGCACTCTCCTACCTGTCCCCTCTCATCTCACTCTACTCCCCTCCACGCACTCTCCTACCTCTCTCCTCTCATCTCACTCTACTCCCCTCCACGCACTCTCCTACCTCTCCCCTCTCATCTCACTCTACCCCCCTCCACGCACTCTCCTACCTCTCTCCTCTCATCTCACTCTACTCCCCTCCACGCACTCTCCTACCTGTCCCCTCTCATCTCACTCTACTCCCCTCCACGCACTCTCCTACCTCTCCCCTCTCATCTCACTCTACTCCCCTCCACGCACTCTCCTACCTCTCCCCTCTCATCTCACTCTACCCCCTCCACGCACTCTCCTACCTCTCCCCTCTCATCTCACTCTACTCCCCTCCACGCACTCTCCTACCTCTCTCTTCTCATCTCACTCTACTCCCCTCCATGCACTCTCCTACCTCTCCCCTCTCATCTCACTCTACTCCCCTCCATGCACTCTCCTGCCTCTCCCCTCTCATCTCACTCTACCCCCCTCCACGCACTCTCCTACCTCTCCCCT
This sequence comes from Lampetra planeri, assembly GCF_965212315.1. Taxonomy (NCBI): domain Eukaryota; kingdom Metazoa; phylum Chordata; class Hyperoartia; order Petromyzontiformes; family Petromyzontidae; genus Lampetra; species Lampetra planeri. Next base: position 40,936 of record NW_027614594.1, on the reverse strand, counting down.
CTCATCTCACTCTACTCCCCTCCACGCACTCTCCTACCTCTCCCCTCTCATCTCACTCCACTCCCCTCCACGCACTCTCCTACCTCTCCCCTCTCATCTCACTCTACTCCCCTCCACGCACTCTCCTACCTCTCCCCTCTCATCTCACTCTACTCCCCTCCACGCACTCTCCTACCTCTCCCCTCTCATCTCACTCTACTCCCCTCCACGCACTCTCCTACCTCTCCCCTCTCATCCATCTCACTCCACTCCCCTCCACGCACTCTCCTACCTCTCCCCTCACATCTCACTCTACTCCCCTCCACGCACTCTCCTACCTCTCTCCTCTCATCTCACTCTACTCCCCTCCACGCACTCTCCTACCTCTCCCCTCTCATCTCACTCTACTCCCCTCCACGCACTCTCCTACCTCTCCCCTCTCATCTCACTCTACCCCCCTCCACGCACTCTCCTACCTCTCCCCTCTCATCTCACTCTACTCCCCTCCACGCACTCTCCTACCTCTCTCTTCTCATCTCACTCTACTCCCCTCCACGCACTCTCCTACCTCTCTCCTCTCATCTCACTCTACTCCCCTCCACGCACTCTCCTACCTTTCTCCTCTCATCTCACTCTACTCCCCTCCACGCACTCTCCTACCTCTGCCATGAAAATCGTCAGCTCGTGCCATGCTCGCCGTCACCGCGGTCAACTCTGGAACCCCTCGCCCCATTCGAGGTCAGGGGGTTTCCGAGGCATTTGACAAATCTTCAAACCTCGACCAAAAAACGCATCTGCTTACAACGTCTTTCTCTCTCTTTAGTTATTTTCAAACGTCTTTCTCACCTCTTCTCTCCTCGGTTGTTGTTTAACTACTTCTCGCCCTTTCCATGGCAGAACGATCGCTTAAGGGAGCGCTTCATATAACTTCACATTGATATGATTCATATTCTTGGGGTTTTTCGGTAAAGTCACGTAGGTAAAAATTGTAATTAATAAAAGTAAAATTAAAATTAAAATAAAAATCACGACGTTTCGGAGGCAACACAAGCTTCCGTCTTCAGGTGGAACCGTCACAGCACGCTTGCTGTATCAAGTAATTTTAATTTTTTACCTACGTGACTTTACCGAAAAAAACCCACGAATATGAATCCTTGCAGTCACGAAAGCTTCAAATCTAGAATTGATATGATTATGACCAGCAACCTTGGTGATGACGACACCATTCTGTCTGGTGTGGTGGGGGAGTGGATGGGGCCCTCTTTCAGGGCTCGCATGGGGAGGAGGTTGGTGAAGCGAGCGGTGTTGGGGGGATGGCGGTGTTGGGAATACGCGTTAACAATGGGCAGTACACATTAACAAGAGACCTATAGTCTCACACAAAGAGCCATAGACTCACACAAAGACCCATAGAGAACCCAGAGTCTCATACACTCTCACATAGGTCCATGGAAATACTTGAGACCCATTGACTGACACGAGACCTATTGATTCACACAGAGACCCAAATACTCAAACATAGGTCCATAGAAATACTTGAGACACTCAGACTTGCACAGAGACCCATAGACTTAAGTAATCGATTAGGGCACTGCCGCGCTATTGGTGACTCCATCACACCAACTAAACGAATTGATTTCAAATAAATATATAATCGTAACTACGATTCTTAATAATCGAATCGCAGCGGGTGGGGTCTGGTTTGCTCAGAGGCTGCGTCGCTCTCTCAATGGCTGAGCGAATGATTTGGGCGGGTACGTTCTGGGCGATCTCCACTCGTAAAGCGCTTTTTAGATTTTTTTGATTCCATTTTTTGCGAGTCAAGATTTTCTCCAGGACGAAGAGCTCTGTGACGGATCAGCGAGGTCCGCCGCCTGTAACGAGGTCTCGTCAAATGCTGTCAAATGGGAAGTGACTGAAAGTCTCTTTAATTATAGAATCTAAAATGCAAGTGAATGCAGGCGACCGGAATTAATGTATCTTTCAGCAGCCGAATGGATATATATATTTGGTCTCGTTAACACGCCACGTAAATTCAAATGGCATTTTATAGCAGTGGCTATTCAGTTATACGGATTGGACAAATGCAGTTGGGGGTTGGGGGGGGTATTTTCTTTTGTTGTTACAGATTCCTGGCTTCTGTCAAGCGAGGCTGTCTTCTTTTTTTTGGTTTAATGACACGTGGATATAAAAGGATGTGGGCTCGTTCCGTGAGCGCGCCGCTGTGTAAGAAGTTGCGACTTCAATTTTGCGGGCCCCACTCTCATCGCTAAGGCGCAGAGCTTGGCGCACGCACGGCGAACGGAGCGAGAGAATTGATATCGTTACTGGCGGGAGGCCGGAGCCTTTACAACCCACACGCACGAACCACGCACGCGAAGACCCCCCCCCCCACACACATTATCCTGTTTTAGAGCGCTGGGCCAAGTGCTGTGGGCGAGCAACAATGACGAGCGACGTGGCGTCCACGAGGGTGATGGTCGTGGAGATTGCAACTTGGAACACTGCGTCGACGCTACCGCACAGTATTTGCTCGCACGCTCAGAAGGGACGACTCAGAGAGAGAGAGAGGACGACTCAGAGAGAGAGAGGGCGACTCAGAGAGAGAGAACGACTCATAGAGCGAGAAAGAGGACGAATCAGAGAGAGAGAGGACGACTCAGAGAGAGAGAGGACGAATCAGAGAGAGAGAGGACGACTCAGAGAGAGAGAGAGGACGAATCAGAGAGAGGATGACTCAGAGAGAGAGAGAGAGGACGACTCAGAGAGAGAGGACGACTCACAGAGAGAGAGGATGACTCAGAGAGAGAGGGCGACTCAGAGAGCGAGAAAGAGGACGAATCAGAGAGAGAGAGCGAGATAGAGGGGACTCAAAGAGAGAGAGAGGATGACTCAAAAAGCGAAAAAGAGGACGGCTTAGAGCAGGAAGTCAGCCAGGCAGTTCGCTGGCTCTAAACCCTCCCCCCAGCCCCCTCCCAAGATCTACGGTCCTCGATATATGAAGATGTCATCAGCCATTTAATGAGCGTTTCACATGCGAGAGAAAAGTGCCGCGCTCCGAGCCAATTCACACGTGCGAGGGTGCAACACCCTATCCCGTAGAGTTGGTGCAAGTGTAATGACGACTTGACACACTTTCCTTGATACTGCTTGTGTTGCGATCGAAACGTCGTAGTTTTTTGTTATTTTCTTTGAACCTATCTTTACCGAAAGACACAAAGAACATTGTCAATTCGTTACTATTATATTCTTGGTTCTTTCGGTAAAGTCACGTAGAAGGGAAATAATAAATAAATATAAAACAATAAAAATTCTCACGACGTTTCGACTGCAACACAAGCAATCATCATCAGGTGTGAAATCCAAATTTTCTTGCTGTGGATTTCACACCTGCTGATGATTGCTTGTGTTGCAGTCGAAACGTCGTGAGAATTTTTATTGGCTTATATTTTTATTATTTTATTATTTCCCTTCTACGTGACTTTACTGAAAGAACGAATCCCTGCAGTCACGAAAGCTTTAAATAAAAATTCAATTCGTTACTAGTACAGCACGCCGGTGTGACGGAGACTAAACCCGCCACAACATTTACAATTCGAGTACTTTTCGATTTAAAGCTTTCGTGACTGCAGGGATTCATTTTCTTGGTTCTTTCGGTAAAGTCACGTAGAAGGGAAGTAATAAAATTAAAAAAATAAAACATAATAATAAAAATAAAACATAATAATAAAATAATTATGTTTTATTTTTATTATTTTCTTACTTCCCTTCTACGTGACTTTATCGAAAGAACCAAGAAGATGAATTCGAGTACTGTGACGTTTCGCCAGTAATTACAAAAACAACAACGACGAGTAGCATCATCAGGCGACAGCCAGAGTTGTCCCTGACTAGCCCCACCCCCCCCAACAGTGAGGGACTCCGTCTCTCTGACCAGCGTTCCATAGGATGGGGAGCGGGTGGGAGATGGGGGGGGGGTATTGGGGGGAGGTGGGGGGAGGCAGTGGGGGGGGGGGGGCGGGAGAGCGGCTTGCCCTAAGCACGCGTGAGTTACGAGGGCTTGCGAAGGCGCTCGGCGGGAGGGCCGGGCGCGCGATGGCAGAAAACAGTGAAGGATGGGCGAGGGCCACATTCATCCTCGTCCCCTTTTACGCGTCGCTCAGGCTGGGGAGGTGGGGGGGAGGAGGAATCGAGAGGGTTGGGAGGCAGTGGGGGGGGGTAGTTTCATCAACGGAGCGTTTCGCTCGGACGCTGATTGCAGACAGAGTCGCGAGATTAGGCCCCTAATTTCTCACCGAATATTTTGCCCGCTCGCTAAATCCCCCGCATGACGTCTCGGGTGACTTGTAAAAACTAAAAGCGAAACGATAAAACATTTTCTTTACATTTTCTTTCACCAGGTGTAAGGTCCCACTGAGCTACGTAGCGATGATTTTTTTTTATCAGAATCGACAAAAAGGATGGGCAAACGAAGTGGCTTATCAAGTGGAACTGCGCATCGGCCAAAAGACTCGAAACGCGCGTTGGTTACACGTGTGGAGGAAACAACCCGCATGACCCGGAAAAAGAAAAAAAATCCACGCGATCACAGATACACAGCAGACGTTAGTGTCGGGATCGAACCCACGACCTCCTGCATACCGGGCGAGGGAGTTCACATCTCGACGCCGTGCTGAGATGTTAGCTGCACAGCCATAGCGAGAGGGGGATACTGGATGCGGTGTGCCGAGTTGCGACGCGGACAAACCATCGTGATCCAGCGGCTTTGCATGCGGGGTTGGTGGTTCGCGCACGGATGGAGTCTTTATGCAAGGTTATGAGGTGGTGCCAGCCGGTGATAGCATAGCAAGTAGGTTGCTTAGGTGGAACGTGTCTGGGCTGAAGTAGTAACTAATTGGCGTTTTGTTTACGCGACAAATCCATTGCTAATTGGCTATGTCGGGTGGTGGAGGGTTACGACACATTTATACTTACGGGATCTAACCCAAAAACCTTTATTATGAATTATATTGGTCGCGAAAGCCTGCCCCGTGTTACACTGATTACAGAGATGGTCAAGGGACGAAGAGGCGCAGACCGACGGATACGGACAATTCCAAGATAGATGCAGAGATAGACGGGGGGGGGGGGGGCAGTGGAGCCACGGAAGTGGATGTCACAGAACTACACTTGAGATCACTTTCAAGTGACCGCTAGTCTCACACGCAGCAGCGCGCCATGTGCGGTGTGAACGGATGTGTGCGAGAGAGATGAAAGGCTCGAACCCTCGATCAGGTAGGCGGAAGGACACTCCCTCTCTTTTTTTTTACGATCAGTGAAAACAAGAAGATGCTCGGCGTATTCGGCACTTTGCTTCGTTCATCATTTCGTAATTTTTTTTTAAAATAATAACTTTGCTTTATGTAAACCCCCACTCTGTCGCTCTCTCTCTCGCTCACTCTCTCGTTCTGCACGCAGCCCTTCTCGCAGTCCGACGGCCTCCGACGGGTAGCTCACATCAGCATGCAGAGCTCCCAGTCATCTGCCACCGAGCACACGGCCTCCTCCATCGCCCACTGCTCCTTGAAGGCCGACACTTCCTCTCTGTATCTGTCTGTCTGTCTGTGTATACAAGCAGACAGACGCATCAACGTTAAGGGGGACAGGAGAGCGATCGAGAGCGAGAGAGAGCGAGAGAGCCGATGAGAGAGGGAGACACGGGGGAGGGAGAGTGATATACGAACGTAGATCCGGTAATAGAGAAGAGAGTCGGAGCAAGAGAGAGAGAGAGAGGGGCTTAGTGGAGAGGTTGCCCACTGATAAGACAACAGATTGACTCTGGGACGGAGAGACTCACACTGAAACAAAGGGACGAGTGAGAGAGAGACGCAGATGGAACGAGTGAGAGAGACGCACGGAGTGCGAGGGTACGAATCCGCGGACATTCAGGGAGAAAAATGTGCGGCGGGAGAGGAGGGAGGGGGGAAAAGTTCGACTTTGTTTATGCTGCTAAAACAGACCTTGCTCTGAAGGCAATATGCAGTAAATTCTGCAGCGCATGCCCCGTTCAGCCCGGAGACGTAACGCGCTCTCAAGGACCGGTGGGGAGGTGGTGGTGGGGATGGGGTAGTGGGGAGGGGGTGGTGGGGAGGTGGTGGGGAGGAGGGGGTGAGGAGGGGGTGAGGAGGTGGTGGTGGGGAGGTGGTGGGGAGGAGGTGGTGAGGAGGTGGTGAGGAGGTGGTGGTGGTGGGGAGGTGGTGGGGAGGGGAGGTGGTGGTGGGGAGGTGGTGGGGAGGGGGTGGTGGTGGGGAGGTGGTGGGGAGGGGAGGTAGTGGTGGGGAGGGGGTGGTTTGGAGGTGGTGGTGGGGAGGTGGTGGGGAGGGGGTGGTTTGGAGGGGGTGGTGGGGAGGTGGTGGTGGGGAGGGGGTGGTGGGGAGGTGGTGGGGAGGGGGTGGGGAGGTGGTGGGGAGGGGGGTGGTGGGGAGGTGGTGGTGGGGAGGGGGTGGTGGGGAGGTGGTGGTGGGGAGGGGGTGGTGGGGAGGTGGTGGGGAGGTGGTGGTGGGGAGGGAGAGGGAGGTGGTGGTGGGGAGGGGGTGGTGGGGAGGTGGTGGGGAGGGAGAGGGAGGGGGGTGAGAGCGGCAGCAGCGTCGACAGCGACGCTCCGTCTCCATCCCGTAGCGCTACGTTGCTCTGGGCGAGCGGTTCCCAGAGAGAGAGAGACTCTTAAAGCGGCTGGGGTTGTTCTTGTTGTTGGTGGGGGGGGGGCTGATAAGCCAAAGATTGGTGGAGCGTTTTTATATTTATTTATTTTGCGTGCGCGTGAACGTTTCCCGGCTATGGGATGTGTGAATGTTGTTATTGTTGTTGTTGTGGAGGTGCTGTTGAGCCGTTAGTGCAGCGGGTTAGGGGCCATCCATTCAGCACGTACGCGTGGAGGGGGGAGGAATGCGTAGCTTGCGTATGGGGGGGTCTACTGACAATGTGCGTATGCATAGGAAACGGGGGGGCGGGGGTGAAGCCTCGATAATAATTTAGATAGTCGGGCGGTGGACAATCTGTTTGCTTAAACACGTTAATATGATTAATCCTTGATCGTTTCTGCGTGGATTAAACATCGGCCGTTCTATATGATTCGGGGGGGGGGGGGGGTGCGTCAGGCGTACATACGCAGGTGGGGGGGGGGGGTGTAAAAGTCCGTGTGCGTACAGGGAGGGAGGAGGGGTAGGTGTCAAGTTCTGACAGATTGTTGAGGACTCACTCAGTGGATGGCCTCTTACCGCTCTGCTGCGCTACGAACCGGGCGCGGCCGGGGTTCGATTCTCCGCTCACGGCCCATACCAGTGACGATGATCGGAATCGGACCCTCCCCAAGGTCGACTCAGCCTCAAATGGGTGTGTAAAACGTCGCCACTCTGGGGGGGTGGGGGGGGAGACAAAGGCGGCCGCGCGTGGTGCTACGGTGGGGGCCCTTCATAAGCGCTGTCGCTCGCTAACAGCACTTGCCCCAACAGTCTGCTGAGGCTATCTGGGGAACCTTTGTCTTTGGTGGTGGCGGCATTAGGGGAGGTGGGTGGTTTAGGGGAGTTCTGGGCTCAAAAGGCATCGCATTGCAGCTGTTAACATGGGGGCTTCAAATAGAAGAAGAATCATCATAATAATAAAGTAACGTATTGCATCGAAGTGTCGGGGTGTAGCAGCCTGTAAAATGAGACTGAACGATTTAACTGCGCGTCGTTAAGCATGCGTTCGTGTGTTTAAAAAAAAAAAGAAAAAAAACGTTACAAACAAGATTTCCCGATCTTTTTTTATTGTTTTCTGTAAAACTAAAATTATATTAGGGGAAGGCAGTGAAGCGACGGGATGAATTGCAGGCTGGGGCTTAGGGATCCGTGTTGGGCTAAACTCCCCTTTTGCTCGTGAACTCTGTTCGAGGTGCCACCGGTTCGGTGGGGGCCAGGAGTTACACAGAACTCGGGGGGGGGGGGGCTCTGACCCAATCGAGAAGATGAAAATGTTTTTTTTCACGACCGTATCCCTCGACTCCCTCCTGCCCTCGTCTTTAACGCCTTCCTCACCCCCCCCCCCCTTTCTCACCCCTTCCCCTTTCTCACCTCGCCTCCCTCTCTCTCTCCCTCTCATCACCCTTCCTCACCACCCTCCCTTCCTCACCACCCCTCCCCCTTCCTCACCTCGCCTCCCTCTCTCTCTCCCTCTCATCACCCTTCCTCACCACCCCCCCTTCCTCACCACCCCCCCTCCCCCTTCCTCACCCCCCTCCCCCTTCATCACATCGCCTCCCTCTCTCTCCCTCTCATCACCCTTCCTCACCACCCCCCCCTTTCCCTCCCCCAACACTCAAACCCCACCACATTTTCCAACCAGCCGATGCTAATGTACCACTTATAATTCTTGTAAAGCGCTTTGATAAAAGCGCTTTCTAAAATCCTACAAAAGATAACTGGATGAGGAGGAGGGGGAGGAGGAGGAAGAGGAATCTGATAAGCTACAAAGCTCTTTATCACATATTGTCCAGTAGAGAGGAGGCAGTGATTGACAAGTGACATCAACAACAAGACAGGATACCAGAATAAGATAGAGAACATGTTAAAATGCTGCTCATGTCTTTAAAACTGCGTGGTTGGTGTTCAGTTTGTTGTGATTCCCCCAAAACTCCAATTAGCGCGGTTGGCTACGTACGGTGCGAAAGAAGTTCAGCGTACTGTTGCTGCTAAATCTCGGATGCTGCTTCTGTTACTTCTGCTGCTACTGTTGTTGCTACTACTGCTACTACCGCCGATGCTGCTGCTGCTCTTACTACCGCTGCTGTGGTATCAGCTGCTGCTACTACTGCTCTTACTGTTGCCGATCGGACACCTATCGCTGCGAACGCCGCTGCTGTCTAAGTTAATGTTGCTGCTGCTGCTGCTTGTGCTGTGACAACTCTAGAGAAGGCAGCTATTGCTGCTGCTGTCTAAGTTAATGTTGCTGCTGCTGCTGCCATGGTGTGGAGCGTGGGTGGGTGGCTGGGTGGGTGGGGTATGAGTGGGTGGCTGGGTGGCTGGGTGGGTGGGTGGGGTATGAGTGGGTGGCTGGGTGGGTGGCTGGGTGGGTGGGGTATGAGTGGGTGGCTGGGTGGCTGGGTGGGTGGGTGGGGTATGAGTGGGTGGCTGGGTGGGGTATGAGTGGGTGGTTGGGTGGGTGGCTGGGTGGGTGTGGTACGAGTGGGTGGTTGGGTGGGTGGCTGGCTGGGTGGGTGGCTGGGTGGGTGTGGTACGAGTGGGTGGCTGGGTGGGTGGGGTATGAGTGGGTGGCTGGGTGGGTGGGTGGGGTATGAGTGGGTGGCTGGGTGGGGTATGATTGGGTGGCTGGGTGGGTGGCTGGGTGGGTGTGGTACGAGTGGGTGGCTGGGTGGGTGGCTGGTTAGGTGGGTGGCTGGGTGGGTGGCTGGGTGGGTGTGGTACGAGTGGGTGGGTGGGTGTGGTATGAGTAAGTGGCTGGGTGGGTGGGTGGCTGGGTGGGTGGCTGGGTGGGTGTGGTATGAGTGGGTGGGTGGATGTGGTATGAGTGGGTGGCTGTGTGGGTGGCTGGGTGGGTAGCTGGGTGGGAGTGGTACGAGTGGGTGGCTAGATGGGTGTGGTATGAGTGGGTGGCTGAGTGGGTGGGGGGGTTGGTGCCCCCCCCCACCCCTCCCCCAACGGGATTTATTAATCAGACATGACGCGCTTGGCGCAGACGTGACCTCCGTTTGGAAGACGGATGGAGAGTTCCACACCGCCCCAATGCCCCGAGGTCTTTCCTCTTGCTTCCTTCCTCGACTCCGGTTTTTTTTTTTGCTCCACTCAGGAGTGTTCCCCGGTGCCCGACATCCAGCATTCATCATCGTCATCATCGTCGTCGTCGTCCTCGCCAGCCACCATCTCGCCACGTTGCCCCCCCCCCCCCCGCCGCCCGCAACTGCGGTCCATCACAAACTAAACCCATGGGTCGTGCAACCCCGACTCTGGACGAAACAACTTCAGTCGTGCGCTCCTTCGACGGAGGAGGGGTATGAACAACAAGCCGACACGACCTCTCTCGATCTCTCTCTCTCTCTCTCTGCTGAAGCCCTCTCAGAATCAGAATCGTTATTCATACTGGAGGAATCCGATGAGCTATGAAGCTCTTTTTCACAGATGTCCAGTAGGGACACGGGGTAAGGACGTCACAACAACAAACAGTACAGAAACACGACAGGAGTGCACAGTACAAGAAAGGTAAAACAAATCACACAGACACATACAAAAAGAACTAGACAATCCTCATCCTCTTCTTGGTTCTTTCGGTAAAGTCACGTAGAAGGGAAATAATAAAATAATAAAAATAAAAGATAATAAAATATAATAAAATATTTTATTATATTATAATAAAATAATAAAAATAAAACATAATAAAATAATATAATATAATGAAATATTTTTTATTATATTGTATTATGGTTTATTTTTTTATGTTATTATTTCCCTTCTATGTGACTTTACCGAAAGAACTAAGAAGATGAATCCCTGCAGTCACGAAAGCTTTAAATCGATATTTACTCCTCATCCTACCAAGCAAAGCCCCACTGAGGCATGAACTTATTTTTCAGAAGCGATCAACAAAGTAGCCCGTCATTTGGACACGTATGGCACCAACATTATCTCAATAATCTCAATGCGTGTTATTAAACGTGGAGGGCAAAACCGGAGGACCCGGATAAAAAAAAAATCCAAGGCGACTACGGTAAAAGAGAGAGACAGAGACACGCAAACTTCAAATACACAGCACAAGGTTCTCATTTGAGGCTGAGTCGACCTGAGGGAGGCCCATAACCAGTTCGGATAATCGGTGTTGGCCGCGAGCGGGAATCGAACTCGTGTCGCGGGGTTCGTAGCGCAGCGTAGCGCTAACCGCCACACCGCCGCTCCCCACTCCATGAGTATTAAAAACTTTCGTCTGGCATTGTTTCTCACACACACACACGACATTGTCAGCGGATTGACAGGCGCTGTTGTTGTACGTGCCGGCTGTAAAAAAAAGGAATTTACAACTTTGCCCATATTACGAACGAGAGAACGTGCCCTGTGTTAATGTTCTCACCAGGTAATAAATACAGATCTCGCTCGAAACGTGAGGCAACGTTTATTTTTTATTTTCACCCGATCACTTTGTCTATAATTAAGTTCTAAAACTTGTTCCCAAGTTTGGCTGAGTTTTAGTGCAAGGACAGCAACAGACGATGCATACAGATAGCCTTGCCCTCAGCGCAGTGGCTAGGAGATGTTAACTACCTCGCCTGGTATACAGGAAGTCGTGGGTTTGCGTCTCTCTATCTTACCAAGTACGCCCTCATTGAGCTGTGTGGCTCTTTTGCAGGAGCGACCTGGCCACCATAAATGATACCTCAACGAAGTGGCCTTATCACGTGGACATTTATATCAGCAGCCCAATTACTCTAAACGCGTGATGTTGATTCCAAATGTGGAGGAAAATCCACGCGACCACGGGGAGAGAGAGAGGCACGCAAACTACAAATTTACAGCAGGCGTCAGGGTCGGCGGCATCCAGACACACGCGTGCCCACGTGTGTACGTGTGAGTGTGTGCGTGTGTGTTAGAGTGTGTGTGAGAGAGTGTGTGAGTGTGTGCGTGTGTGTTAGAGTGTGTGTGAGAGAGTGTGTGAGAGTGTGCGTATGTGTTAGAGTGTGTGTGTGAGAGAGTGTGTGAGAGTGTGCGTATGTGTTAGAGTGTGTGTGTGAGAGTGTGTGTGAGAGTGTGCGTATGTGTTAGAGTGTGTGTGTGAGAGTGTGTGTGAGTGTGTGCGTATGTGTTAGAGTGTGTGTGTGTGAGTGTGTGCGTATGTGTTAGAGTGTGTGTGTGAGAGAGTGTGTGAGTGTGTGCGTATGTGTTAGAGTGTGTGTGAGAGAGTGTGCGAGAGTGTGCGTATGTGTTAGAGTGTGTGTGTGAGAGAGTGTGTGAGAGTGTGCGTATGTGTTAGAGTGTGTGTGTGTAAGAGTGGGGAGCAGTAGTGTAGCGATTAGCGCGCTACGCTACGAACCTGGCGACCCGGGTTCGATTCCCACTCACGGCCAACACCACCAGTGACGAATATCTGAACCGGTCCTGAGATCCGACTCAGTCTCAAATGAGTACCTGGTGCGGTGCGTAAACATCGCCACTGGGGAGACAAAGGCGGTCGGGCGTGGTGCTGGCCACCCACCCCCTCGTGTACCGTTTCGGCCGTCATAGGTGCTGCTTGCTAACAGCACTTGCCCCAACAGTCTGATAAGGCTATACGGGGGAACTTTGTCTTTGGCATGTGAGAGCACATTGCCACTTGTTTTGGATATGCAAGCCAAGCCACCAAAATCACCTACGTGATATAATTATTGTCAGCTTCGTCGTGGAACACATTTATCGCCTTTTGTTCGGGTCGGTTTTTTTCAGCCAAAAATAAACAAATAAAAGTTTATGATATCAGCGAAATAATAACCGCAAACCAAAAATTCCAATGAGTATATTTTGTAAACAGCAATATAGGGACCGCGCATTCTCCCCCCTTGTCTCCGCCAGAAGAATTACATTCCGTGGGTCCAAAGTTAATAAAATACTTTGATACTTAAATGCCATAAATATTGGATTTAATTACGAAATCTCGATCGCTGCTGTGGCTTTTATGCTGGACTATAACTTAGCGGCGTGCTACACATTAACGCGAGATGATGGCTGCCTATGTAGGCCAGCAAATTTAACGTCGGAGCAATTTTCTTATCGTGGACAATATAACAACAACAACAATAATGACAACAAAGACAGAGAGGTCTGTTTTGCCAACACGGAGAAACACAATTATCAGTCCGATAGCCTACGAGCCTTCCTGGACCAGCATTTGCTTAATCATGAAAAACAATTATATATAAACGATAGACGTTTATATATTTATTTGTGTGTATCCTGGAAAGCCTCACTGAGTCGTCTGAAGGCTCCAGCTAAGGAGGGATTTATGTACCTACGTTGAACTTTTTTCGCGCCGTACGTAGCCAATGACGCTTAATCAGAGATGCTGGGGGATGGACAACGAACGATACACAGCAAGCAGTTCTAAAGTAATTAGTGTTCAATCTACATTCAAATGTGCGTCGCACACAGTGGCTCCCTGATGTCGGAAGGAAGGATCCTGCATTGGTGTTTGGCAAATTCCATCAACGGCCGAGTGGCTCTTGACCTTTCAGCCTTGCACCCCGTCGGGTCCTCAGCAAGGGGAATCTCCCACCACCCCCCTCCCTGGGGGGTACGCGCACCGTGGGTTAAGAACCACCGGACCACAGCGAACACGTCCACGCGTCTCTTCATCCTCGTGTCTGTTTGCATTGCCGCCTGCCTGTCCGTCTGTCGTGACCCGTGGCGGCCTTTTCTCAGACTGTGTGCCCTTCCCCCCCCTCTCACCCCCCACCCCCACCCCCTGTCCCTCCCCCCCTCCCCCACGTGTCCCACTCACGCCGTCCAGGTGAGAGCATCAGACGCACGGGAAGACGCGAGGAGGCGGGCACGGACGGACAAACCGCGCGAGTCGAGCATCACCCCAGTCCGTCGTCACCCTCCTTCTTCATCCTCCCAGCAGCTGCCGCACAGATGGATCGTACCGCACGCCTGCCCGTGCGGTACTCCTCGAATCCTCTTGTGCCGTCGTTCACGCGCTCGTTCACGCGCTCGTTCACGCTCTAACAATCACAATCAAAGACAAAGATCCCCCCGTGTAGCCTTAACATACTGCAGGGGCAAGTGCTGTTAGCGAGCAGGACCTATGGAGGAGGTGGGTGGCCAGCACCACGCCCGGCCGCCTGTGTCTCCCCAGTGGCGATGTTTACACACCGCACCAGGTACTCATTTGAGGCTGAGTCGACCTAGGGGAGGCCCAGGACCGATTCAAATAATCGTCACTGGTGGTGGCCGTGAGCGGGAATCGAACCGCTGCACTACCGCTCCCCACACAAAGCCTCCCCGTGTAGCCTTAACAGACTGTAGGGGCAAGAGCTGTTAGCGAGCACCTATGAAGGCCGGAACGGTGCACGAACGAGGGGGTGGGTGGCCAGCACCACGCCCGTCCGCCTTTGTCTCCCCAGTGGCGATGTTTACACACAGCACCAGGTACTCATTTAAGGCTGAGTCGACCCAGGGGAGGCCCAGGACTGGTTGAGATAAACACACTCGCACACACAAACACAATGATGCTGCTATCGCTCCCTTCCTTCTGCCAGATCCCCTCGATCAGCTGTCGCACAGACAACACTCGACCCACACAAGTTTGACCCGTACAGCAATATCACCAGCACTAGTAACATGTCATTAACACTGTCAATTACACACACCCCTTTCAGCACAATATATGACACACGTACTACCATTGTGGCCAATGGCTCTGCTTCTTTAATTGTCCTAATTTTGGCGGGCGGGGTGGCTTTATTGGTCGAATTATATAATTATAAAGTTTGACATTGTCCACAGGGTCAAACACAGAGTTCGCCCATGGTCAATACACGTTGACGCCTTCGCCATGTTTCATAGCGACGAGAATCAATAGATTTTTCCAATCAACCAGCTTTTCCGGGGTCATACGTAACAATAAACTTGGGTTTTTAAACATTGTCTTTCTATATAAACGGAGACAAAGATCCCCCGCGTGGCCTGTAACAGACTGTTGGGGCTAATGCTGTTAGCGAGCACCTATGAAGGCCGGCCATCCCTGGTGCTGATGTTTAGACACCGTGCAAGGTATTCATTTAAGGCTGAGTCGACGTAGGGGCGGCCCAGTACCATTTCAGATATTCGCCGTCACGGCGATGATGAACGTGAATAGAACTGTGGGTCGCAGGGTTCGTAGCGCTGCGCGCAAACCACACACGCAAATAAATGCACGAGCAACGAGTTGTGGATTTTATACGTTTGCGTTTTTCGGGGTTTTTAAGGACAATTTACGATCAATTGCGGCAATGGCTCTCGATCTTTCGGGAACAGCTGAGCACTCTCAAACCTCAACATCTCCCCCCCCTGCCCACCCACCCCCAGGCGCACCACCACTCCTCCAGACAGTGCTGGGAAATATGTTAACTTTACATAGATTTAAAAAACAACAACAACAACAAAACTCCCCAAAAAAAATATTCACGTTACTTTCCACCGGCCTTCCCTTCTTCCGTGCAAAACAAAACTAAACTACGACGAGAGACAGGAGACAGCCGCACATGGAGTCGAACACGCGTCGGACTACGCACACCAAATGTTGCTCACAGTTCATCGCTGGTGCTGAGATATATTGCACCTCCCCTTGCCCCCCCCAAAAAAAAACCCCGGCAGGATGTACATGTGTACATGCATGGTGTGCACGTGTACATGCATGGTGTGCACGTGTACATGCATGGTGTGCACGTGTACATGCATGGTGTGCACGTGTATATGCATGGTGTGCACGTGTACATGCATGGTGTGCATACATACTGTCTGTTAATTGCCATGAGAATGACCCAACCGGTAATGGATATCCATTGCAATTAACATTCATACATTAATTCTATATTTGAAGCTTTCGTGACTGCAAGGATTCATACTCTTAGTTCTTTCGGTAAAGTCACGTGGGTAAAACATGATTTTATTGTTTTTATTTTTATTAATTTTAATTTCATTTTTTAACCTACGTGACTTTACCGAAAGAACTAAGAGTATTCATACATTAACTCACCCCGCCCCCCTTTTGACCCTCTCGCACCCGATTGGCTCACGTGTGATGACCTCATGTTAACCCCCCTCTCTATATAAGGAGCGACACGGGAGGATTTTCTCCATGACTCTTGGCTGTCGCCTGATGATGCTGGTGGTGGATTACTGGCGAAACGTCGTGCTCGGATCGTTAAATGTTGTTGCTTTACCCTCCAACGCACCGGTGTGCTGTACGAGTAACGCACTGGTCACGTTTTGTTTACGTGACGACCCTTAACTCCAGTGCCAGATTAAGCTAGTGCAAGGCCTCTAGCAGGATGTTAAAAAGGGTCCCTAAATAAACAAAAAAACACGTAAATATTAAACACACATCAAATTTTAACTTGCACAGTAAAGTAATTGTATTTTTTCATTGGCTATGCAGCCAGATAATATGACAAATCTCTAACCTTAAACACCCATTAATTCATAAAAGTTTAAGGCGGTATAGTACTATAGTAATAGAGCAAGTGCAGAACCACTGAACCGGGATTGATACCTTGAAAGCATTTAGTGCGGGGCCCTTGAAACCGCGGGGCCCGTAGCACGTGCAGCTACTCGTGCAACTAGCCTCAAGGTGCACATAACCTGGCACAAGCGTCGTGGTGACGTCACCGCCACTTAGTGGCGAATGGCGGTTGTCGTTGTTGTAGCACGTGCAGCTACTTATGCTACTGGCCTCAAGGTGCACGTAGCCTGGCACACGCGTCGTGGTGACGTCACCGCCACTTAGTGGCGTACGACGGTTGTTGTCGTCGTTGCTGCTACTACGATAATCCGGCAGCGATTGCAGGGCCTGCGCCTCTATCCTCTCGTCACGCACCGCCACCGCTCCCCTGCGACGCGAGACACCGCGGCGTGCAACCCCCGTGCCCTTTGCCCCCCCCACCCCCTCCCCCCGGGGCTAACGAGAGCTGTCCGCTCCGCGCCAGGTGGAGTGGCGACGTCTCGCTGAATGACAACGGCGGCGGTCGACGGCCGCAGCCGCAGCGGCAGCAGCAGCAGCAGCAGCGAAGGACGGGCGCGCCGTGAGTGGCCACGGCATTCATCAGCGCGCGGAAGACAACCGCGTCGATAGACGCCCTGAGCGATGGCATCGCCGCCTCGCCCGCTCGCTCTCTCGCTCTCTTACTCGCTTCTCTCTCCCGCTCGCTCTCGCTCCACTCTCTCCCGCTCGCTCTCGCTCCACTCCTCCCGCTCGTTCCACTCAACCGCTCCTTCTCCCGCTCGCTCTCTTTTTTTACGATCAGTGGAAACAAGAAGATGCTCGGTGTATTCGGCACTTTGTTTCGTTCATCATTGCGTAATTTTTTTTTTTCAACGGGGCTTTATGTAACCCTCGCTCGCTCTCTCTCTCTTACTCGCTCCTCTCTCCCGCTCGTTCCACTCAACCGCTCCTTCTCCCGCTCCGCTCGCTCTCTCGCTACACTCTCTCCCACTCATTCGCACTCGTTCCATTTTACTGCTCCCTCGCTCTCCCGCCCGCTCGCTCGCTCTCCCACTTTGCTCCACTCTCCAGCTCACTTCTGCAATATTTTGCTGTCTTTTCTTGGATTTTCTGTTTGCACATAGTCACTTTAAGATGCTTTCTTGTTCATGTTTTTTGTTTGTTGCGGTTGCACCTGATTCAAGAGCCGAATGGCTCACAGGGCTATACCTAATAAATTAACTTTGAACTTTTGAAATGAACTTTGAACCCGCGATGTTGATCTTAAATGTGGGGGCAAAAAAAAACTGGCGGACCCGCATAAAAACCCACGTGAGACGTACAGACTTCAAATTATACAGCAGGCGTCAGGGTCAGGATCGAATCCACGACCTCCTGTAAACCAGGCGAGGTAGTTAACATCTCCCAGCCACCGTGATGGTGATGAGAGAGACACGCAAACTCTAAATATACAGCAGGCATTGTCAGCGTCGGGATCGAACCCACGACCTCCTGTATACCAGGCGAGGGAGTTAACATCTCCTAGCCACCGTGATGGTGATGAGAGAGACACGCAAAGTCCAAATATACAGCAGACATTGTCAGCCTCGGGATCGAACCCACGACCTCCTGTACACCAGGCAATGTAGTTAACATCTCCTAGGCCACCGTGATGGTGATGAGAGAGACACGCAAAGTCCAAATATACAGCAGGCATCGTCAGCCTCGGGATCGAACCCACGACCTCCTGTACACCAGGCAAGGTAGTTAACATCTCCTAGCCACCGTGATGGTGATGAGAGAGACACGCAAAGTCCAAATATACAGCAGACATCGTCAGCCTCGGGATCGAACCCACGACCTCCTGTATACCAGGCGAGGTAGTTAACATCTCCTAGCCACCGTGATCATGATGAGAGAGAGACACGCAAACTCCAAATATACAGCAGGCATCGTCAGCCTCGGGATCGAATCCACGACCTCCTGTACACCAGGCGAGGCAGTTAACATCTCCTAGCCACCGTGATCATGATGAGAGAGAGACACGCAAAGTCCAAATATACAGCAGGCATCGTCAGCCTCGGGATGGAACCCACGACCTCCTGTATACCAGGCGAGGTAGTTAACATCTCCTAGCCACCGTGATCATGATGAGAGAGAGACACGCAAACTCCAAATATACAGCAGGCATCGTCAGCCTCGGGATCGAACCCACGACCTCCTGTATACCAGGCGAGGCAGTTAACATCTCCTAGCCACCGTGGTGCCCCAAAGGACTGAAACTAGCCTCCCGCTGTCCTCTTATCCCCAACTCCTCTTCGGGGCCCCTCTGGCGCTTGAGCCCCCTGCGCAGTTGCACCGCCTGCACACCCGGCACCCACACCAGCGGCACGTGCGGGGCGCGCTCACCCCCCGTCTCACTCCGCGTCGCGACTGAGAGCCGCGGTCTCTTCCCCGTCTCTCTCGCAGGACCCAGCGCGCCTGGCCGGGAGACGATGACGGCGGAGGAGGAGGAGGCGGCGAAGCGGGGGACGTGGGGGGCCCCGGAGGGACGGGTGAGCGTTGGGGGGGGCCCGCGGTGGGCAGGGCCCTGGGGGGGTCCCCCGCCTCTCAGTCGCCATCACCGACGTCGGAGAAACTCTCCGCGTCGCTCAGCATGGCCTCCGCGTCCGCAAGCAGCACGCCGGTGGGTGACTCTCCGCGCGTGACTCTCTGTGCGTGACTCTCTCCGTGCGTGACTTTCTCCACGCGTGACTCTCCGTGCGTGACTCTCCGTGCGTGACTCTCTCCGCGCGTGACTTTCTCCGTGCGTGACTCTCTCCGTGCGTGACTTTCTCTGTGCGTGACTTTCTCCGCGCGTGACTCTCTGTGCGTGACTCTCTCCGCGCGTGACTCTCTGTGCGTGACTCTCTCCGCGCGTGACTTTCTCCGTGCGTGACTCTCTCCGTGCGTGACTTTCTCCGTGCGTGACTTTCTCTGTGCGTGACTTTCCGTGCGTGACTTTCTCCGTGCGTGACTTTCTCCGTGCGTGACTCTCTCCGTGCGTTACTTTCCGTGCGTGACTTTCTCCGTGCGTGACTCTCTCCGTGCCTGACTCTCCGTGCGTGACTTTCTCTGTGCGTGACTCTCTCCGTGCGTGACTCTCCATGCGTGACTCTCCGTGCGTGACTTTCTCCGTGCGTGACTTTCCGTGCGTGACTTTCTCCGTGCGTGACTCTCTCTGTGCGTGACTTTCTCCGTGCGTGGCTTTCTCTGTGCGTGACTTTCTGTGCGTGATTTTCTCCGTGCGTGACTCTCTCCGTGCGTGACTCTCCGTGCGTGACTTTCTCTGTGCGTGACTTTCTCTGTGCGTGACTTTCCGTGCGTGGCTTTCTCCGTGCGTGACTCTCTCCGTGCGTGACTCTCCGTGCGTGACTTTCTCTGTGCGTGACTCTCTCCGTGCGTGACTCTCCGTGCGTGACTCTCCGTGTGTGACTTTCTCCGTGCGTGACTCTCCGTGCATGACTTTCTCTGTGCGTGACTCTCTCCGTGCGTGACTCTCCGTGCGTGACTCTCCGTGCGTGACTCTCCGTGCGTGACTCTCCGTGCGTGACTTTCTCTGTGCGTGACTTTCTCCGTGCGTGACTCTCTCCGTGTGTGACTCTCCGTGCGTGACTTTCTCTGTGCGTGACTCTCTCCGTGCGTGACTTTCTCCGCGCGTGACTCTCTCCGTGCGTGACTCTCCGTGCGTGACTTTCTCCGTGCGTGACTCTCTCCGTGCGTGACTTTCTCCGTGCGTGACTTTCTCTGTGCGTGACTTTCCGTGCGTGACTTTCCGTGCGTGACTCTCCGTGCGTGATTCTCTCCGTGCGTGACTTTCTCTGTGCGTGACTTTCCGTGTGTGACTTTCTCCGTGCGTGACTCTCCGTGCGTGACTTTCTCCGTGCATGACTCTCTCCGTGCGTGACTTTCTCTGTGCGTGACTTTCCGTGCGTGACTCTCTCCGTGCGTGACTTTCTCCGTGCGTGACTTTCTCTGTGTGTGACTTTCCGTGCGTGACTTTCTCCGTGCGTGACTCTCTCCGTGCGTGACTCTCCGTGCGTGACTCTCCGTGCGTGACTCTCCGTGCGTGACTCTGTGGGTCTCGACCCTCCGAGGGAACGTGCCGAGGAGCGTCGTGCGCCCCGTTGGGTTATTCAGAGATGAGCGACAACGTTGTTCGGTTCTTCGTAATTGTGGTGATTTGCCTTGCGGGTTCAGGTTAAGCGCTCTCCCCTCTGGGTGTCTCAGTGGAAACTCTCTCCCCTCTGGGTGTCTCAGTGAGTCTCTCTCCCCTCTGGGTGACTCAGTGAGACTCTCTCCCCTCTGGGTGTCTCAGTAGAGACTCTATCCCCTCTTGAGCCACCACGCCACAACGATTTGTTTACGAGCTACCGCTGTGCGCGGCGTAAATATCAACACCAACGAACAACAAGCACGCGCTGCTGACCACGAATAAAAACTCCCAATAAACCAACGGGCCAATAAGAAGCGACAGCCAAGGTCAGCGTGGAGACTCCCAATTGGGCGAGAGGCGTGGGGTCAATCCGTCACGTTGGGGCTGAAATAAATTAATGTTTTTCTTCCCCCGCCTCGCCCCTCCACCCCGCCCCTCAACCCCCCCCCACGCCCCTCTTTGTCGATTGAAAAGCTGGCGGCCAAATATTTAATCCGAAAAAGCCGTGACCTTAACCTATAACCTTTGATCTGTGATTCTGATATTCCCCCTCCCCGCCCCCCGTGGGCGCTACTCACCCCTCATGCGATGTCGACAATTGTGTTGTCGCTACCAAGATGGCATCGTTACCGAATGCAAGCGGTCAGCACGGCGGTCCATTAAGGGAGCTTCAACTTTGTCGAGGGTTGTCGATGTCCGTGCCGTTTAACACGCTGCAAATGACACTTTGCGCTGCCCGCCGCACGTACGTTACAATAAGCACAACACCTCAACGCATTCGTGAATAGCTATTTAAAACTATGAACGTTATTTTAAATTATTATTTTTACCAGGTAAGGCCCACTGAGCGATTTCTCAGATGCGACCTGACCATCACAAATGATAGCGCAAGCAAGCGGCGTTGTCGCCGCGTGGAAATGTTTCGCAGCCAAACACTCTGAACGCGTGGCGTCGATTCTAAATGTGGAGGGGAAAACCGGAGGACCCGGAGAAAAATCCGTGGGTGCTCCGCGCGCGGTCTCGACCCTCCGAGGGAACGTGCCGAGGAGCTTCGTGCTCATGGCGCCCCGTTGGGTTATTCAGAGATGAGCGACAACGTTGGTCGGTTCTTCGTAATTGTGGTGATTTGCCTTGCGGGTTCAGGTGAAGCGCTCTCCCCTCTGGGTGTCTCAGTGAGTCTCTCTCCCCTCTGGGTGTCTCAGTGAGACTCTCTCCCCTCTGGGTGTCTCAGTGAGTCTCTCTCCCCTCTGGGTGTCTCAGTGAGACTCTCTCCCCTCTGGGTGTCTCAGTGGCGTGACACCTCGCGCCACCGCGTCCCGGCGTCGTTCGAGCAAAGTTCGACAGCAGATCCCGGGGCCGCTGCCATCGGCGAGTTCCTCACGTGAACATTCCCTCGTGGGTCGGCGGGACGGGATGTTTTGTAAGGAAACTTTTTTTCTCAGTTCCTTTTTTTTGTCGCAGCGAAAGCGTCTGCGGACGGCACAGGCGAGATGATGATGATGATGATAATGATGATGATGATAATGATGATGATAATAATGATGATAATGATGATAATGATGATAATGATGATGATGATAATGATGATAATGATGATGATGATAATGATGATGATAATGATGATGATGATAATGATGATGATGATAATGATGATGATGATAATGATGATGATGATAATGATGATGATGATAATGATGGGCCGGCCACGGTCGGAACTGTGGACAATATTTCCTGGGCAGCGCAATAACTCTCACCCCTCGGGTCCCCCCCGCCCCGCCCGGTAAAAATCACGGGCCTGACAAGAAGCCAATACGGCGGTGCGTGTCGTGAAAGTGTATGATGATTGTTGTTGTTGTCGTCGTCGTGTTTAATGGTACTTTTTTAGGGTTTGTTCACCACGTTCGCCTTACCGCGTGCGTCAATGTGAGTCGGCGGCGTGGAAGCGAAAGAGACATATTGTGCGTACGAGCAAAACAAACAAAAACGAATCTCGCGAGGTATTTATTTCTCTCCCCCCCCGAATGAGTGGCATCATTGTTGAGCCGCGCGTGGCATCGCGGGGAGCGGCGAGCGCTCAGCTCGCTGTGCAGGAGATTAGGCCGAGTGTTGCATTGCGCGACCGCTTGGGATAGGCCTTCATCCAGCGGTGGATTGATCAAGGTTGACGATGATGACGATGATGATGAAGTGGCGAGCGGTGTCTGAACCCTTATCAGCCAGAGCCGCCGACCGGTGCGGTGATGTATTTGTCAAGCAACCTCCATGACCGACGTGGCGGGCAGAGGTGAGGCCTTCATCCAGCAGTGGATTGATCATGGTTGATGACGGCGCTGATGACGAAGAAGTTTGCGAGCGGTGTCTGAACCTTCAGCAGCCCGCATTGCCGACCGGTGCGGTGAAGTATGGTCAAACACCCCCTAGGACCGACGCGGAGGGCAGAGGTGAGGCCATCATTCCGCAGTGGACTGACAAATATCTGCGAATTATAATTGTTGTTGTAGTTGTTGTTGTAGTTGTTGTTGTTGATAATAGTAAAATCTCGACCAAGGTGGTGTTTGGCGTCAAGATGAGGATGTATCAACACGGAGCGGAAAGTAGAAATGATGATGTGATGAGGTGGCGATGGGACAAAAAAAAACAGACACACACACTTGCCACGGGCCGGATGGTTTCTCGAAGAAATGAACTCTTTAAACGTGGGAGTTAAGTGGGAGGTAGAGTCAGAGTTTGGTTGAGTGGCCAGATCAAAAAGGAGGGAGGCGAATTTCGCTCTCTCCTTCTCTCGTGCTCATTTCTCTCCGTGTGAATGCCCCGGAACGCGTTGCCGGCATCGAGTGTCGCACCAAACAACAACAAAAAACGCGCAACAACAAAAATGCGACGCTAAACATCTCGGGGGTCAAACAAATCTCCCGCAGAGAGTGGAGGCCACGCGTCTCATTGGCAAACAGCAGTCAAACTATGCAGCCTGTTGTCAATCTACTGCTGGATGAACGACTCCCCATGGAACTTTTCTCTGGTGCTGCGATCAAGGAGACCTGGGGTTCAACTCCCAGCCGTCATAACGCATCAGTGGTGCCGAGTTATCTGATCACTCCCACTTCGTCGATTCAGCCTTCAACGAGTGTTTGGTGAAATGTTCGTAACGTCAGCGCTGGAGAGACAGAGGCATCTGAGTGTGGTGCTGGCCACACTACTCCCCGTGTGCTATCATCATCATCATCAGACGTGATCAATCGACTGTTGTCTTTAGTTTGTTTCCTTTCCCCCCGCACCTCCGATTAGCACGGTTGGCTACGTACGGTGCGACAGAAGTTCAACATAGTACCGTCATACATGTTGTCCATGGGGTTGTTAAACAAAATCCACCACATCCTTGTAGAGGAGGAGGGGGGGGGGGCGGGGGGGCGCATTTAAACGAACATCAAACTCTAAACAGAATGAGTAACATTTGGATCTGCGTGTGTCCACCGTGTATTCTACTCTGCAGCCTCTCACCCCCTGTTGTATGTACGTGTGTACATTGAACTTCTTTTGCACCGTACGTAGCCAACCGTGGCTAATCGTAGATGCGGGTGGAAAGACAACAAACTAAACGCAAAAAATAAGTTCTACAGAAATAATCTCTTCATCTAGAAAATGATTTAAAAGTGCAATAGCTCCCAGTTGCTTCCTAACATCAGAAGGAGAGCGTTCCAGACGGCCGCGGAAGCAGCACATCTGGAAGCGCCGCGCGGTGCGGTGACCCCCGCCGCCTTTGTTCGACGGCTCAGCCAAAACTCCGCAAATGATTGTTCATTGTTACATTTCTTACCAACATCGGCACACAGAGAGAGACGTTCTCTCTCTGTGTGCCGATGTGTGTTCTCTCTCTGTGTATCTTTGTGATATCTGCCTGCTTATATGTCTGTCTATAGTTTTCTGGTTAGATTTTTGTTGCTATTTCTTTTATACCTGATGATGATTGCTTGTGTTGCAATCGAAACGTCGTAGTATGCGATTATTACATTTTTTTATTTTATCTTTATACGTGACTTTACCGAAAGAACCAAAGAGTAACATCATTTGACTCTGAGAATTTAGCAGGGGTCGGTGTCCAGCTTTCAGCAAAAGTGTGGATTGGTGCAGATTGGTGAAGTATGGGGGGGGGTGAAGGGACCGTTTCCGTTATCGCACCCCACTCACGTGATTCATGGCTGATAATCGAACTCAGGTTGGCGGATGTTCGATGCGTTGCGTGTGGTGCTGCTAACCACTGGCGCCATCACTCCACCGGGGAATCGGGCAGCATCGAAATAAATCAAGGCCCTTGAGCCCCATCCACGAATCTCCGATCCGACCGCAACTTCCAGAAACATTGCTGGACTTTCGCGAAATGGGGCGTCATTGATTCCAATATCAAAATGAAAGAACATTAATAGTGCTGCATCGGGGCGAATCACAACAACAACAACACATCTGCCGAGGGTGGTACTGGACAATCATCATCATCATAAAAACAATCATCAATTTGTTTTAAAAAAAATATCAACAGGAAGCCATTGCATGGGTAACCTTGCCCCTGCCATACGAATGTGGAATTTCCACACGAATGGCTCACTCAGGGCTACCGACGGAAAGAACCCCTCGGCACTCACCGTCAATTGCTGACATCTGTGAAGAAGAGCCTTCACGGCACATCGGATTCCTCCTGCAGTCTAAATAAAGATTGCTGATTGATTCTGAATTGATCTTGGGCGGGAAGGAAATACTGAGGCGTGGGCTGGCTTGTCTTGCCAGGCACTGCCCTCTAGCGGGGGGAATCACGCATGGAGCAAAGACAAAGATCCCCCGTATAGCCTGAACAGACTGTAGGAGCAAGTGCTGTTCGCGAGCGCCTAGGGGATGGGTGGCCAGCACCACGCCCGGACGCCTTTGTCTCCCCAGTGGCGATGTCTACACACGGCACCAGGAGGGAGAGTGAACCCACACCGGGGTTGTGTGTGCGGGAGAGTGAACCCACGACATTCGCAATGTTGAGCACCGTTGTGGGTAGCACACAAAGTGTGGGTGCACCGCACAAAATGTGGCTACCCACACTTTGCCTCTCGCAGACCCCCTTCGCGCGCCAGCCACAGTGGTTGTTGACCTTGCAAAGAAATTGCGGCGCTGCGCTTTGAATGCCATTTTCATTGCCCTGTGTTGCGTGACGCCCCGAGATAAACCGGCAGAGCAGGCAGTCAAGAGGAGGCGATGTTGAGGCGTGAGAACAGCCTCGACTATTTTTTTTTTCGTTAAACCGGGTAAGACTCCGACTGAGCTATCTATATACAAGCTCTTTTCCAGCAGCGAGCCTGGCGATCACGAATGATTGCTCGACGAAGTGGCCTATCGTCACGTGACGGCGATTCTAAATGTGGAGGGGGCAAAAGCGGAGGACCCGGAGGGAAAAAAATCCACGCGTCCACGGTGAGAGTTGAGCGTGCGAAACTCCAAATCTACTACAGCAGGCGTCAGCGTCGGGGTCGAACCAACAATCTCCCGAATACCAGGCGTGGTAGTTGACATCTCGTCACCGTGGCGTGTCACGACACCTCGCTGTTGATCTCGTTGAGGATCATAGACCATCATCACGCGAACTCTGCTCATCCTCGTAGCAGCAGCAGCGGGCTTTCAGCTGGCCCATCGAACAAAGGCGGTGGCTATCGCTTCATCGCTCGCCGCTTTCAGGTTGCGCTTTCTGTGGCCGTCTGGAACGTTCTTCCATTCCGATATTCGGAAGTCACTGGGAGATATGCAACTTTAAATTCATCATCATCATCATCTAGATTGACAAACACATTTCGTTAGAACCGTTTTTTTGTGCTCCGATTTAGCACGTTGGGCTACGTACGGGGCGAAAGAAGTTCAGCACGCAGTCCGTGCCCAGCGCACACACCGACCCACGTGGTCGATCCCTGCACCGCGTGCAGCAGCAGCAGCATCTGATTAATTAGCGGCACGCACTCGAGGGTAACACTAAGGATGCGATGCTCTGTTAATTGGTTCGTCATTAACGAGTTCCATGGTCACGGCATTCGACGCGCTCAGCTTTGTAGGCGTTGGCTCACAGCTAAGGGGGGGGGCGAGGTGAATGTGGTAGCCAATGAATGGAACGTGTTGGGGGGGGGGGGCTACCACATTCAGATAAGCCCCTCCCCCCTCCTCCCCCCTTAACTTGTATTTAAGAGCTTGTCTCTTGGAATTTTGCCTCACTTGAGACAGTAAATCTAGCTGTGACGGTCCCACCTGATGACGGAGACTTGTGTTGCCTCCGAAACGTCGTGATTTATAATTGTATTTCTATTATTATTTCTATTATTTTTATTTTTAATTTTTACCTACTTCAATTTACCGGAAAAAAACCCTAAGAGTATGAATCGTTGCAGTCACGAAAGCTTCAAATCTAGAATTCTTCATCTTCGTCTTATTCATCATCAGAATCAGAATATATATTGACACTGCAGGAGGAATCCGATGAGTTGTAAAGCTCTTTTTCACAGATGCCCAGTAGGGGCACGTGGTCAGAACGTCACGTGGGTATAAAATGAAAATGAATTAAATCACGACGTTTCGATTGCAACACAAACAATCATTATCAGGCGTTGTGGCCGAAACGTCGTGAGAATTATTTTATTATGTTTAAAAAATTTTTATTTTATTATTTTCCTTCTACGTGACTTTACCGAAAGCACCAAGAAGATGAATCCCTGCAGTCACGAAAGAAGCTTTAAATCGAAATTATTTTATTATGTCTTATTATTTTATTATTTCCCTTCTACGTGACTTTACCGAAAGAACCAAGAAGATAAATCCCTGCAAGTCACGAAAGCTTTAAATCGAAAAGCCACTGTCGCCCCCTGCTGCCAAATACTTGGAAGTCTCACGCGACGCAAGCGAGACACACGTGGTTGTCCTGGGTAAACAAAGCGGAATTATAACCACCACCACCATCATCATCACCACTAACTACTACCACCACATCTACAACCGTAAGC
Source organism: Lampetra planeri (assembly GCF_965212315.1). Classification (NCBI taxonomy): domain Eukaryota; kingdom Metazoa; phylum Chordata; class Hyperoartia; order Petromyzontiformes; family Petromyzontidae; genus Lampetra; species Lampetra planeri. The sequence goes on along the minus strand of NW_027614594.1, from coordinate 13,573 downwards.
ATCACCCATCATCATCACCAACCATCGTGCCGCTCGTCCCGCCGCTCCCAAAGTCGCCGACGACGGACCTCTCAATCTCGCTGGGATTCTCATTTTATTCCCAGCCCATCCATCGCCCGACTTGAACAAACCATTTTTCTTGTTTTGATTCCCTCTTGGAGGCCCTCTCGCTCTCTCTCTCTCTCGTTCGCCCACCCCGTTCCCTCCCCGCTCCCCTCCCCGTCTCGCTCGCTCGCTCTTCGCCCGGAGCAATTGAACTGTAATCTTCAGGCCGCCTCCGCTGCTTCACAATCTGAGCTGCGACCTCGACTCCATCCATCGCGTGTCCACCGTCGCCTTTCCCCCCCACCCTCCCACCCTCCCACCCACCCACCTCCCATCGCCCAACTTTCTATTTGACCTCTGTGATCCACGCATTTTAAAGCGTAAAGTATTTTTTGTTCCAACATCTTTTTGTTACGAATGTTCTTCCCTTTCCGAACTCTCGTCGCTTCGCGCGAACGTTGGTGCCGTTCGACCACTGAACTACCGAGCCTCTGTGGGAAACAAAAATAAATAAATAAAAAGCTTCACATCTCACCGGATTCCTCCACGATAAATAGAAAGTCTCATTCTAAACCGACGTGCGTGAAGGCCCCTTGTGTGTACACGACGCTGAACTTGTGTCGCATCGTACCTAGCCAGCTAATCGGAGGTGCAATGCAGCAGGGCAGCAGCGCCGTGTAGGAGGACAGCAGCATCGGGGTCTAGTCAGGGACACGACTGCAGTGTAACATAAACGTGACTGAGTGATGACAATTATTTCACCCCAAGTACCACTTCATCATCATTATCATCATAATTCCCACCGCGTGCTACTCTCTCCCCGAACAACGATATCGCAGCCACGATTATATCACGCGGTCATCATCGAGCACATTTGGTATTCGCCGCTGTCATTCGCATGTGTCGCGCAAGGCGATCGCGAGCGAACACGCGATGTCTGGCAGACTCCACAGTGGTCTCACAGTTCAAGGGGCGGTGATGATGATGCTGCTGTGTAATCCGAATTGAGTAATTTATAATAAAACAAGATGAATTCGTGATTGTATGTCACAGAGACGTTGGCTTTGGCCAGCGTTAATGCTGACGACTGTGCAGGCAGAGCCAAGCGGATGGTGTTGGCAGTATGTGTGTGTGTATAACACAGTGTGTGTGTGTGTATAACACAGTGTGTGTGTGTGTATAACACAGTGTGTGTGTGTGTATAACACAGTGTGTGTGTGTGTGTATAACACAGTGTGTGTGTATAACACAGTGTGTGTGTGTGTGTAACACAGTGTGTGTGTGTGTGTATAACACAGTGTGTGTGTGTGTGTCTAACACAGTGTGTGTGTGTGTGTGTATAACACAGTGTGTGTGTGTGTATAACACAGTGTGTGTGTGTGTATAACACAGTGTGTGTGTGTGTATAACACAGTGTGTGTGTATGTACTACGTTGAACTTCTTTCCCACCCTACATAGCCAACCGTGCTGATCGGAGGTGCGGAGTGGGGGGAAGAAGGTCGGAAAGGGAATGGATCGTCGAGTTTCCCAGGGGTCATGCTTCGTTTAACACGCGGTAGGAGGGGGCTTTCGCGACGAGTATCATCCATAACACAGGTTTTTGTTGGGGTTAGATCGCGTAAATATATAAATGTGTCGTTAATCCTGCCACCACCCGACACAGCCAACTAGTAAGGATTGTCAAAGAAACAGAACGTGGCCAATTCGTCACTAGTACAGCACTAACCGGTTGTGTGTTGGAGAGCCAAGCCACAACATTTACAATCTGAGTACGACGTTTCGCCAGTAATTACAACTAGCTTCATCAGGCAACAGTCAGATTTGTGGCTGTCGTGGTTGTCGCCTGATGAAGCTAGTTGTAATGACTGGCGAAACGTCGTACTCAGATTGCAAATGTTGTGGCTTGGCTCTCCAACACACCGGTTAGTGCTGTACTAGTGACGAATTGGCCACGTTCTGTTTACGTGACAACCCTTACTAGTTGGCTGTGTCGGGTGGTGGCGGGTTTAACGACACATTTATATATTTCCGCGATCTGACCCAAAAAGACCTGTGTTATGGGTCATGATTCGTATATGGGTAGCGTGTGTGCTTGTGTGAGGAGCTCGCTACACAACCTGGGTTCGATCCCCGCTCACGGCCAACACCAGTGATGATTATCTGAACCGGTCCTGGGTTTCCCCTAGGTCGACTCAGCCTCAACTGAGTAGCTGGTGCGGTGTGTAGTAAACATCGCCACTAGGGAGACAAAGGCGGCCGGGCGTGGTAGCTGGCCACCCACCCCCTTCATGCGGTGCTTGCTAAACAGCACTTGCCCCAACAGCCTGTTGAGGCTACACGAGGGGGGGGGGTGTCTTTGTCTTTGTGCGTCAGTGAAAAAATGGGCGCGGTCCGAACGGCGGTCGCGGGTCACTGGGGGTCACCGCGGGTCACCGGGGGTCACACGTGGCACGAGAGTTGACGAGTGGCCCGGCCGAATGTGGCCTCAGTGGCCTCTGTGGAGGCCCACGCGTGAGAGTTGACAACGAGGGGACGAGAGGGGACGCACGGATGGTTGAAGAGGCACGGCGAGAGAAGAGAGAGTGAGAGAGAGAGAGCGCGTTGGGGAGAGCGAGACAGAGAAAATGAGAAAGCCTGCAGCAGCAGCGGCAGCAGCAGGCAGGATAAATGGAGACGCGAGATACACAAAAAAAAACCCGGAGATAAATTGTGAGAGATAAAAAAAAGGAGAAACATGAATATAAACGGACGTACGGAGAGAGCGCGGTTATAAAAAGAGAGATGGATGGAAGAGGCGAAAGAGTCATTATGTGCATGACGCGAGCGATGGAGTCAAGGGAGCCGGCGGGTCGCGTCGTGCGTTTTGCGCGTCGTGCGTTTGCGGCAGCGTCGTGGTCAGAGCGCGCCGCGCTACGAACCCAGCCGTACGAGTTCGAGTCGTCCCCTGCCCCCCCCCCCGCTCAGATCGAACACCGCTAGGTCGACTCAGACTCAAATGGGTGCCCCGGTGACGATGGGCTAACATCGTCACTCGGGGAGACAAAGGTGGCCGAGCGTGGGTTCTGGCCTAACGCATACCACCGTGTGCTCATTTTGCTCGTGGACAGCACTTGTCCCAACAGTGTAATGAGGCTATGCGGGTCGGATCTTTACCTTTGGTGGCGTGGATCGTGCACTCTGCCTGGACACGGCTCACATCAGTTGGTGAGTGATGTCGGAATAAAAACTGAGCGTCCCAATAGGTTGACTCGGCCACAAATGAGTTCCCGGCGCAGTACGGGGACATCACCACTGGATCTGGCACCGCACACTGGCGCGTTATTTTGGCCTTGAATAGGTGTCTCTATGTTGTGTGTCTCTCTCTGTGTGTGTCTGTCTGTGTCTCTATGTTGTGTGTCTCTCTCTGTGTGTGTATGTGTTGTGTCTCTCTCTCTCTGTGTCTCTATGTTGTGTGTCTCTGTCTGTGTGTCTCTGTGTTGTATGTCTCTCTCTGTGTGTCTGTGTTGTCTCTCTCTCTCTCTGTCTCTGTGTTGTGTGTCTCTCTCTGTGTGTCTCTGTGTTGTGTGTCTCTGTCTGTGTGTCTCTGTGTTGTGTGTCTCTCTCTGTGTGTTTGTGTTGTGTGTCTCTCTCTGTGTCTATGTTGTGTGTCTCTGTCTGTGTGTGTCTGTGTTGTGTGTCTCTCTCTGTGTGTATGTGTTGTGTGTCTCTCTCTGTGTCTGGGTTGTGTGTCTCTGTGTGTGCGTCTGTGTTGTGTGTGTCTCTCTCTGTGTGTCTGTGTTGTGTGTGTCTGTCTGTGTCTCTATGTTGTGTGTCTCTCTCTGTGTGTGTCTATGTTGTGTGTCTCGCTCTGTGTTGTCTCTCTATGATTGTGTGTCTGTCTGTGTGTCTATGTTGTGTGTCTCTGTGTGTGTGTCTGTGTTGTGTGTCTCTCTCTGTGTGTGTCTGTGTTGTGTGTCTCTCTCTGTGTGTCTTTGTATGTCTCTCTGTCTGTGTTGTGTGTCTGTCTCTGTGTCTATGTTGTGTGTCTCTGTGTGTGTATGTGTTGTCTCTCTCTCTCTCTGTGTCTCTGTTGTCTCTCTCTGCTTGTGTGTCTGTCTGTGTGTCTATGTTGTGTGTCTCTCTCTGTGTGTCTCTGTGTTGTGTGTCTCTGTCTGTGTGTCGCTGTGTTGTGTGTCTCTCTCTGTGTCTCTATGTTGTGTGTCTCTCTCTGTGTGTCTCTGTGTTGTGTGTCTCTGTCTGTGTGTCTCTGTGTTGTGTGTCTCTCTCTGTGTCTCTATGTTGTGTGTCTCTCTCTGTGTGTCTCTGTGTTGTGTGTCTCTGTCTGTGTGTGTCTGTGTTGTGTGTCTCTCTCTGTGTCTGGGTTGTGTGTCTCTGTGTGTGCGTCTGTGTTGTGTGTGTCTCTCTCTGTGTGTCTGTGTTGTGTGTGTCTGTTTGTGTCTCTATGTTGTGTGTCTCTCTCTGTGTGTGTCTATGTTGTGTGTCTCTCTCTGTGTTGTCTCTCTCTGATTGTGTGTCTGTCTGTGTGTCTATGTTGTGTGTCTCTGTCTGTGTGTCTGTGTTGTGTGTCTCTCTCTGTGTGTGTCTGTGTTGTGTGTCTCTCTCTGTGTGTCTTTGTATGTCTCTCTGTCTGTGTTGTGTGTCTGTCTCTGTGTCTATGTTGTGTCTCTGTGTGTGTATGTGTTCTCTCTCTCTCTCTCTCTGTGTCTCTGTTGTCTCTCTCTGCTTGTGTGTCTGTCTGTGTGTCTATGTTGTGTGTCTCTCTCTGTGTGTGTCTGTGTTGTGTGTCTCTCTCTGTGTCTATGTTGTGTGTCTCTGTGTGTGTGTGTGTTGTGTCTCTCTCTGTGTGTCTTTGTATGTCTCTCTCTGTGTGTCTGTGTTGTCTCTCTCTCTCTCTGTCTCTGTGTTGTGTGTCTCTCTCTGTGTGTGTCTGTGTTGTGTGTCTCTCTCTGTGTGTCTTTGTATGTCTCTCTGTCTGTGTTGTGTGTCTGTCTCTGTGTCTATGTTGTGTGTCTCTGTGTGTGTATGTGTTGTCTCTCTCTCTCTCTGTGTCTCTGTTGTCTCTCTCTGCTTGTGTGTCTGTCTGTGTGTCTATGTTGTGTGTCTCTCTCTGTGTGTCTGTGTTGTCTCTCTCTGTGTTGTCTCTCTCTGATTGTGTGTCTGTCTGTGTGTCTGTGTTGTGTGTCTCTCTCTGTGTGTCTGTGTTGTCTCTCTCTGTGTTGTCTCTCTCTGATTGTGTGTCTGTCTGTGTGTCTGTGTTGTGTGTCTCTCTCTGTGTGTCTGTGTTGTGTGTCTCTCTCTGTGTGTCTGTGTTGTCTCTCTCTGTGTTGTCTCTCTCTGATTGTGTGTCTGTCTGTGTGTCTGTGTTGTCTCTCTCTACTTGTGTGTCTCTGTGTGTCTATGTTGTTTGTCTCTCTCTGTGTCTGTGTTGTGTGTCTTTCTCTGTGTGTCTGTGTTGTGTGTCTCTCTTTGTGTCTGTGTTGTGTGTCTCTCTGTGTGTGTCTGTGTTGTGTGTCTCTCTCTGTGTGTCTATGTTGTGTCTTTCTCTGTGTGTCTATGTTGTGTATCTCTCTGCTTGTGTGTCTGTCTGTGTGTCTCTTTCTCTGTGTCTCTGTGTTGTCTCTCTCTCTGCTTGTATCTGTCTGTGTGTCTCTCTGCTTGTGTGTCTGTCTGTGTGTCTCCGTGTTTGCGTTTTGTCTCTCTCTCAAATTTAGTTCTACCTGATGACGGTGGCTTGTGTCGCAATCGAAACGTCGTACTCTATTAATTAAAAAAAATAAGTTCTACGTGACTTTACCGAAAGAACCAAAGGGTAATTCCTGCAGTCACGAAAGCTTCAAATCAAGTAGGTACTCCTTGCCAGCCCTTGCCCCAAAACATTTCATGGATCGTTGCATTCGTTCTTAATTTTGTGGACCGTGGAGGGTTACGTGTGCAGTGAATCTGCCAATTTCCCTTACCACGTGTGTCTGTAATCAACGATTTTTGGGTTTAGATCGCGTTATTTATAAATGTGTCGTAACCCTCCACCACCCGACACGGCCAATCAGTAAAAAAGTGTCACGTTGACAAAAGACAAATAGTTCACTGCGTGAACTATTTGATTGGCCGTGTCGGGTGGTGGAGGGTTACGACACATTTATAAATAACGACACATTTATAAATAACGCGATCTAAACCCAAAAATCGTTGATTATGAACAATATTGGTCGCGAAAGCCTACGTGTTAAACTCACGTGTGTCTGGTCATGTGACCTTCTGCCAGCGAACCTTCATCATCTCCTCGTGGCTTCAAAGTTCACCTAGCCTGGTACAAACGCTGTGGTGGCATCACCACCACTTAGTGGTCAATAGCAACTGCTGTGTATTTTTTTAAATCCTTTAAATTTAGTTCACTTGCTTGCTTAGGACCGTGCAAATCTTTCGGTCGTTTTTTAACCCACTTCCTGTGATTCAATCGAGCTGACATTTTCCACACAGACTCGTTGTGCGTGACAATTAATTTTCGTGAAAATTTTTTTCCAAAATTTTACACTTTTCAGGACAAAAATATCATATTTAATTGCCAATTGCTTAATGCTGCCATGCAATCATCTGACCCATAGGTGGCAGCCATCTCAAGCCAGAGGACGAGAGGACTCTAGCCGCCACGTATATAAAGGATTTATAGTGAAAAACTTTGTTTTTACGGGTTATACTTGTTACGTGTACGTTTGTGTTCATGCATTAAGTCCAAGGAAACACAACGGAGGCGAGTTAATGAAATTACACTTTTCAGTGGCATTTTTATTTGCCCCACACCGGATAAAAAAAAACTCACAATGGCCACGTCGGAGACACCGAAGCTGGGCATTGTCAAATTGTCTGTCGCTCAAATACATCAACAACCTGCGATTCAATTAAGGCCCCCTCCCCCCAAAAAAAAATCGCAACCAGATTGATGCCCTCGGCACGAGTCACCAATTACCACTCACGTGGAGGGGCGGGGAAGATCACACTGGTCGACAAAATAAAAACATTTTTTTCTGGCCTGGACTTTTGCAGCTGTTTTAGACTAATTTCAGGGTGCTGATTCCAAATCTGATCTCAGATTTGCTCTATCACATCTCATTTTATGCTATCGGCATACCCCGTTTTCATTGCTTTTACCCGAAATTAACTCTGTCACTTATGATTGCAAGTTGTTGCGAGTCAGTGACTGCTTTAGTGTTAAAATATGGTGCTGTATTTTTAGGATAGTGTGTTTATAATATCAGTTTATGTAGATATCCACATTTATTTAATATTTTTCTTCTGCAGTTTTTATTGAAAATGCAATATTTGATATCTCAAAAAACCTGATGTGATAGACAAAAACTGATGCCAGATTTGGAATCAGCACCCCAAAATTACATTAAAACCGTTGGAATACCTTATGCCAGAAAAAGTGTGTTGACCAGTGTCATAACACAGACAAAGACGGGCAAAGCCAGACAAGATCTAATAGACATGCGCTCGTAAAAGAGAGAGTGCCTTTGAGATGCAGATATCCGTTCAGCCTCGCCAGCACATTATTTTGCGTCTCCCTTTTTTAAAAATCCTTTATATTAAGTTCACTTGCTTGCTTGCTTGCGCGCTTACGACCGTGCAAATCTTTCCGTCGTTTTTAACCCACTTCCCGTGATCCAATCGAGCTGACATTTTGCACACAGACTCGTTGTGCGTGATAATTGATTTTCGTGAAAATTTTTTTTCCAAATTTTTACACTTTTTAGGATTTTTTTTTTAAAATTGAATTACCAATTGCTTAATGGTGGCAGGCAATCATCTGACCCATAGGTGGCAGCCATCTCAAGCCAGAGGACGAGAGGACTCTAGCCGCCACGCATATAAAGGATTTATAGTGAAAAACTTTGTTTTTACGGGTTAATTTTTTTTAAATCCTTTATATTAAGTTCACTAGCTTGCTTGCTTGCGCGCTTACGGCCGTGCAAATCTTTCGGTCGTTTTTTAACCCACTTCCCGTGATCCAATCGAGCTGACATTTTGCACACAGACTCGTTGTGCGTGACAATTGATTTTCGTAAAAAAAAAATTCCAAAATTTTACACTTTTTAGGGATTTTTTTTTTATATTGAATTACCAATTGCTTAATGATGGCAGGCAATCATCTGACCCATAGGTGGCAGCCATCTCAAGCCAGAGGACGAGAGGACTCTAGCCGCCACGCATATAAAGGATTTATAGTGAAAAACTTTGTTTTTACGGGTTATTTTTTTTTTACTTTCCTGTACGGCGGCGGCAAGTCCGGCGCTCTGGCCGTAATGCCCTGCTGCCGGTAATTTTACGACAACAACAAAAAAAACCTCACAACGGCCGCGCGCCGTCACGCAGGTGGCGATGCTGTCCGCCGCAGAGCGCTCGTTAATGTTTAAGAGGCATGGCAGCACGAGCGGGATGGAGACGATCATCCCGTCGTCTGGCGAAGCGGTGATGGTGGTGGTGGCGGCGGTGGTGGTGGTTGTGGCGGTGGTGGTGGCGGTGGTTGTGTTTGTGGTGGCGGTTGTGGTTGTGGCGGTGGTGGTGGTTGTGGCGGTGGTGGCGGTGGTGGCGGCGGTGGTTGTGTTTGTGGTGGTGGTTGTGGCTGTGGTGGCGGTGGTGGTGGTTGTGGTGGTGGTGGCGGCGGTGGTTGTGTTTGTGGTGGTGGTGCGGTGGCGGCGGTGGTGGTGGCGGCGAGTTCGATTCCCGCTCACGGCCAACACCGGTGACGATTATCTGAACCGGTCCTGGGCCTCCCCTAGGTCGACTCAGCCTCAAATGAGTACCTGGTGCGGTGTGTAAACATCGCCACTGGGGAGACAAAGGCGGCCCGGGCGTGATGCTGCCCACCCACCCCCTCGTGTGCCGTGCCGGCCTTCATAGGTGCTTGCTACTCGCTGACAGCACTTGCCCCAACAGCTTGTTCCAGGCTATACGGGGCGGCGGGAGGGGGCATCTTCATCTTTGTTTGGTGGCATTGAAACCAAATAAATAAAACTGCCTTTTAAAAGCTCCCCAAGGCGCGTCCAACGAACCCTCTCCGATGCGGATCACAGAGCCCAGGGGCCGCTTCGGTCGTCCACTCGCCTCGTTGGTTCGTGACTTATCGCCTCGAGGCCCCCCGGTCGGAAACGAACGTGGCGGTGCGGCGGGGGGGGGGGGCGGCGATGATTAACGGCGAGGGGGGAGCTAACGAGCTAATTACCGAACACAACCTCTCCTCGGCAAAACGATGTCTCGGTTTGAAGTGCAGAACCACCGGTGACTCTCCCCCTCCCCGTGACCCCCCCCCCCCCGCTCTCCCTCTTGACCCCCACCACCCCCCCCCCCTCATGACCCCCATGGCCCTCCGTGAACCCCCCGGCGGCACCGCGTGCCAACAAGCGTGGACGGTACAATGGGGTTCGTCCGTCGATGTCGATGTCGATGATGATGATGCAGGGCCATGCGGGCCCCAGTCACTGTTTGTCCAAGTTGCTGCGAGCGTCGTGGGTCGATGCAAATGCGTGCAGCGCTTAGTCGGTGTAAGTCAGCGGTGGGGTTTTTTTTTCCATGCGGATATACCTGCCCCCGCCACAGGAACGAGGAATGCATACACTGCTGGCTCATGCGCTTTTACTGCGGAGAGCGGTGGCGCTAGTGGTTGGACCCCCCGTTGCGTTATAAACCCAGCAGAGTTTGATTCTCGGCCAGGGGTAGCATGTAGCAACAATGCCTCCAGATTATTCAGATTATTTGGCTGCTGTGGATTACCACGTGATGATGAGGCCACTTCGTTGGGCTATCATTTGTGGGCCAGGTCGCTTCTGAAAAAGAAGCAAATGGCTCAGTTGACCGGTAAAATGAACAGATCTTCTTGGTTCTTTCGGTAAAAAATAAAAAAAAATAAAACATAATAAAAGAATATATTCATATTATTACGTTCGATTTTGTATTTTTATTATTTTATTATTTCCATTCTACGTGATTTTACCGAAAGAACCAAGAAGATGAATCCCTGCAGTCACGAAAGCTTTAAATCGGCATTGAACAGAGTTTAGTTTTATTTCTAAATATTTTGAAAGCGATATATTTACCTTGCCTATAATTTACACTCCTATCGCGTATTTCCATAATATTTTTTATTGTACCGTTCTGACCCGTGCCCCTACTGGATATCTGCGGAAAAAGAGCTTTGTTGCTCATCAGATTCGTCCTGCAGTATAAATAAATATTCCGATTCCGTTTGTGATTCATGCAAGACCAGCAGCGACCGCTTTCCCAGCTTCGCCAGGTCTGGGATATGTACGACACTGTAATGTGCACGCAAGGGATGGGTGCGCATGGATTTATTAAAGTGGTTTGTGGGGAGCAGAGGCTAGGGGGGGGGTGGGGGGCTTCCGCAGTATCCTCACCACGCTCTCTCTCTCTCTCTGCTTGCATCAACACTTATATAGCGGCATGGAATTAACCCAGGACGGCTGCTGGTGGGTTTGGCTGCAGGTTTTTTTATTGGGAAGTTGCTTCTCCTAGACGGGTTGTTGTCTTCCGTAGCTAAAGAGCCCCCCGCCCGCCGCCGCACGCCAATCTGCGTCTCTTACCGGGGTTGGAGATGCAGTTGGCTAATTAATTGAATTGGCTCATCCGCCGTTCATGGCGTTTCATCCATCAGGGTCCCACACGACCCAGCCCGAGCGCCCGTCCGCCCTAAGCCCATTGGCACTTCTTGATGGGGGTTAATTGACCGGCGCTCGACGTTGACCAGTTGCAGGTAATCAGGGTCGAGGCCTGATCTGACACGGTGACCCACAACGATCCACAGTGGCCCATATTAAGCCAGTGGCCAACATCAGGCTCCAGTGACCCACATTAGCTCACTGGGACCCAGTGACTCACACCCAACCACAGCGATCCAACATTAGGCCGCATAAGGCCAATGACCGACATAAGGCCGGTGACCTACATTATTCCACATTAGACCACAGTGACCCAAATTAGGCCACGTTAGGACACAGAGACCTACATTAGACCACATTAGGCCACAGTTACCCACATTACACATTAGAACACATTAGGTCACAGAGACCAACATTAGGCCACATTAGGTCACAGATACGCACATTAAACCACAGTGGTCCACATTAAGCCACAGTGACCTACAGCTCGCTTACACCTACAAACCCACATTGACCAGCGTGGTGAAGTATAGTCAAACAGCCGATGTGACTGAAACGGCTTGGGTTGCCCTTCATCCAGCTCGGAGTTATAATAGCCGGCCCTAAAATCCACCTTAATTGTGTTTTTTTCCGCTATCATCTCGCTGCTCAAATGAACATTGGGCCGGGGTGATAGTGGTAGCAAGTGGCGGGGGTGGTAGCGGAGGCGGCGGTTGGAAGTGGTGGCGGTTGGAAGTGGTGGCGGTTGGAAGTGGTGGCGGTTGGAAGTGGTGGCGGTGAAAGTGGTGGCGTGAAATGGCCACGGACGGCGTTTAGATTTGACCTGCACTCCACGTTGAGACGACGCCCCCTCCCGCAACTCTCAGGGTTAAACGACACTTCATGGGCAGGCTGGGCACGGCATTAATTTGCTGCCCCACGGGCAACTTATTACACCGAGTAATAAAAAAGAGCGGGAGAATTGAGTTATGGTGTCTGTGGGAAGGATGTCTGTACGTGGCATCGACGAGCCTTGCCAATGTAATTTTCTCTCTCGCTCGGGAAGAGAGAAAAAGAAAGGGGGGGGGGAAATAAATTTTGTGGTTTCAGATGATGGCTGCATTCCGATGGTTACACGGAGATATTTCATCCGGACGGGGAGTTTAAAACGGTTTATTAAGCAACCACATTGTAGCTAATTTAAAAATAAATTGTAGTCAGAGAGAAAAAAAATACATTTAAGCTTGCAATAGCCGGCCTTAAAATCCACTTTAATGGGGGTATTTTTTTTTTATCTCGCTGCTCAAATGAACATTGGGTATGGGTTCTTCTCCATCCTTCAGGGTCCCAAGCAAGCGGTGGAAATTCTACATTCCTATGGCCAGGACCCTCTTAAGTTTCATGGGGGCCCGAAGCCTTTGGAATATTGGGTGGGTGGGGGTGTGGGGGGATGGGTGGGGGGTGTGGGTGGGGTGTGTGTGGGGGTTGGTTGGCGGGTGTGGGGGGTGGGTGGGTGGGTGGATGGTATGGGGGGGTGGGTGGGTGGGGGGTGTGGGGGGTGGGTGAGTGTGGGTGGGGGTGTGGGGGGTGGGTGGTTGGGTGTGGTGGGGGTGGGTGGGGGGAATAGTGGGTGTGAGTGGGGGGTGTGGGGGGGGGGTCGGGGTGTGGGGGGATGGGTGGGGGCTGTGGGTGGGGTGTGTGTGGGGGGTCGGTGGGGGGTATGTGCGTGTGGATGGGGGGTGTGGGGGGTGGGTGGTTGGGTGTGGTGGAGGTGGGTGGGGGGATGGGGGTGTGGGGGGTGGGTGGGGGGTGTGGGGGTGGGTGTGGGGTGTGGGGGGCGTGGATGGCGGCTGTGGGGGGTGTGGGGTCCCGTGCCTGGGATATTTGGCGTACAATTAGATCCTTAATACGGGGTGGTGCTTCAAAAAAACGTGAACCCTTCTGAGAATTTCCAACGACACCACGAGAATATGTGCCGCCTCCGGGCTCTGGAGACCACCTCGACAAGATTCCAGGCACGCGCTGACAACGATGGCGAACAAGTGGGAGACCCTTTGACTTTTTGAAGCTCTTAATATTACATTTGTTGTCATGCTACAGTGCAGTATTATCCGTTCTTTTCCCATTAAAAAAACGATAGGCCCATGTAAGCGTTAACCTTTTTTTGAAGCACCCTGCACATCCTGCACGCGGAACGAAAAATAAAATCAGGTTGTCTCTTGGAAGCCACACGCGCTGTACTGCCTCTGACACCCTCCACGTTCCTGCCACTTGCAGTTGTCTGGACTCCCCTCCCCCCACCCCGTGGGTGATCTGTGCGTGATCCACCAACCCCCCCCCCCCACCGCAAGTGTCCCTTTAAGGAGGCAGCGGGAGAGCGCAGGGAGGTTTAGGGACGTGCGCTCGAAACCCCAGTGACACGGAGCATCGCGTCATTTAGATAACTGCTGTCCGAACTAATACTAATAAGCTCTCGGACAAGGACGTGACAATCCGTGGCGAGATTTGATCAAATTAAATCAATGATCTTTCGACTCCTGTCTTCACGACGCGCCGAGAGTGAGCACCCCCATCCCTCCACTCCCCTATGCCCGCAGTGATAAGGAATAATACTGATGATCATGATAATGATCATAAGGCAGCGAGAGCATTTTAACAACGGCCACCCTTGTTAAACAAAACAACCCAACAGATTCTAGATTTGAAGCTTTCGTGACTGCAAGGATCATATTCTTAGGTTTTTTCGGTAAAGTCACGTAGGTAAAAAATTAAAATTAATAAAAGTAAAATAAAAAATAAAATAAAAATCACGACGTTTCGGAGGCAACACAAGCTTCCGTCTTCAGGTGGAACAGTCACAGCACGATAGCTGTATCAA
>NW_027614593.1:0-24679 GCF_965212315.1 Lampetra planeri | reverse complement strand
ATCATGGGGATCGTGTGTGACTCAAATCTTCGGTGCAGTTGGACAGTGCATCCTCGCTGGAGTAGTCTACGTGGTCCGAGACTGGAGACTGGTTCAGCTAATCACGGCAGCTCCACTGGCAGTTGTAGCCGTGTACATATGGTAGGCATGAACTATTTGTATTGTTATTTTTTCTTTTGCTGGTTCAGGGGTTTTCGTACATTACTCTTGTACTCTCTACGAACAGGTTTATTCCAGAGTCAGCCAGGTGGTTGTTGGACCAAGGGAGGAAGGAAGATGCTCAAAAGCTGCTTGCAAAGGTGGCAGCAATTAACAAACGCACACTTCCGGACTCTTTGCTTGAAAAGGTACTCATCACATCATCACAACGTTTTCAGTGTATGAACAGCCTGATGTGAACAGAAAAGGTTGTACATCGTGTACACAATTTCCCCAGCAAACATGCCTGAACACATAATTGAGTATTGTGATACTGTGTGAACTGGAGCTGGACTGCATGACTTGTTCATATTGACGTGTCAGCATGATGTTTTGTCCACCATTGGTGCATTGCAGATTGTTGTGAAAGAAACTGAGAAGAGGCGAGGCATCATAATCCTTATCCAATCACCTGTGCTTAGGAAGTATTTCTTTACCATAATATTGGCATGGTAAGTTAGTTTTTCTTTTACAATTTATGCAAATAGCATAAAATTAAAAATAACTGATTAGATTGGATACTGAAGTGAAAGCGTCAGTTTCTCACCACAGCATCTTTGTTTTCTTTGTTTTCTGTAGGTTCTCACTGAACGTTACCTACTACTGCCTTTCATTCAATGTGGGGAAATTTGGTCTGGACATTTTCATGACTCAGTTAATCTTTGGTCTGACTGAACTACCGGCTCACATCCTGTGTATCTGGCTGCTGGAAGTACTGGGGAGGAAACTTTCCCTGATTGCAACACTCCTGGTCGGGGGGTTCTTGTGCCTTTTCTTGCTAATTGTTCCTCAAGGTAAAGCAAACCAATGCTCCTTCTAAGTCCGTTCTCCTTCACCACTCTCTTCATTTCACGTCACTATTCTGCCATTTGTAACCTTAGTAAATAGTAGATTAGTAGATTAGCCCTTGTGCTAAAGTCTCCTTATCTCAGGTGCGAACATAAACAACTACCAAGCGAGCATTCAGGTAAAAGTTCACAACCAAATACTGACACTCAAATTTACCAAAAGCGGATGTAAACAACACGTGTCTTGTGTCAGTGGCGTCAGTAGTGTTCATTTTGTGTTTGTTGGTGATGAAATACACCAAAAACCTCCTCAGAAAGGGGGAACTACGTTTATCCATGAGTTGACATTGGTCACAGTGTTAGTGTTGACGTTTACAGAAGCACTCCTCATTGACTTCTGCTCTCTGGTGCTCCATCTGGCTTTGTCCTAACTTGTTTAGGTAATTCTGTGGCCGTGACCACGCTGGCAACCACGGGCCGTTTTTTATCGAACTGGGCAGGATCCATATGTAATGTTTATGTCCAGGAGCTGTTCCCGACATCTTTTCGGTACGATGAGTGGTTCTTTTGGTCTGTGAGATGTGCTTTTGTCCTAAACAGGCACAGACACATTTGCTGTTAATTTACTTGTTGTGTGCCTTATGATATTTTATGATAAATTATCCAGTCCAATGTTGAATATTGAACTTAACTTTACCAGTTCTTTGATTGTCTGACCCACATGTACTGTATGATCCCAGCAGTCCTTGACCTGAGCGATAATCTTCCTTATTACTGACAGGTTGATGTGTCCACTCTTTCCCCTGTCAGACAAACTGCGTCAGGTTTAGGCTCCATTGCAAGCAGAGCAGGTGGTCTGCTGGCTCCACTGCTCAACATGTTGGCCATTTACCACTGGTCCATACCCATCATCGGCTTCAGTGGTCTCACACTGATCAGCGGAGCCCTGACTTTCCTGCTCCCTGAGACGTGCCGAAGAGAGCTGCCAGATTCAACTGATGAGGCTGAAGGCAACAGGTAAGCAGTCTGCACACCCGTCCCTCCAAGACTGGGAGGTGGGAGGGACGATCGGACATGCAAACGCTGACATTCAAACTTTATCGGACATAACATGGTTGTGTTCTCACTGTCTGGACATATTTACTTTGAACGGGTACAAATTCAATCAATCACAATCGTTCTTTATTGACACGTAATGTGTACACATACAAACATTGAACACTCAACAACAAATAGATAACTCAAAACTCAAAGCTTGAAAACATTGCAAACAATAATACAATATAATACATACACCCCCCCCCCCAAATATTTACAATACCAGATACTATACAGTCAAGTGAAGTAAGGCTGAGAAAGTGTCTTATGTTACATAACCGTAAGTCCAGAGGAGGGAGGTGTGTGTGTGTGTGTGTGATATTAATTGATATGTCTTGTTTCTGTAGTTTTACTAACATTTATGTTGGTGTTTCTCTTGCAGAAAAAATACAAATATGAAAAACCAGAGTGGATCGAAGGAGCAGCAATACATTAAATCCAGCAAACTGTAGACTGACTGACACACTGATATTTCTGTTCCATCAGGAAGTTTTGTGATGGTTTTTGTAAGTTGTTTGTCAGACACTTCCTGGAGCAACTCACTAACAATGAATAACCATATTTGACTTACAATGACTTAGGATGCTTTGAAACAAACATTCGGTTCAAACATGTCTAACTGTAGTAGTCCTGCTCTCACATAGACAACCTGTGACTTGTCTGTGAAGGTTCTCAGCCGTAGGTATTATGGCTGTGACTTGGCCAGTTGTGCCACCTTGAGGACAGACTTGACCCTGTCACCCAGGTGTTAAAACCACTTATCACAAGTCCAACAGTCATGACTGTTATTCACACGGGAAGACACGTGAGTGAGAGCAGGCAAACGGCTGTAAAGTCCTGCTGGTCCAGGTGACAGCAGGATTCAGACAACTTGTATAAAATCTTACTCACATGTCAGTAAGAGTTCAATACCGTCCTGTCCTCATATTGCATGGCAATAATATGCATATATTATTAACCACGGAGTGTGAAATGGTTTGCAATGTTTATATATATTTTTTTAAATAACAAAAACAATTCAAAAACTCAGTGCTGATGAGTTTTCGTTGAAGGCTCTTTGTATGCCGTTGATGCTCCAAGTGTTCCAGTATCCAGGTGTCAGGTAAGGTGCTTGGAGTTAGTCCAGGTGGATTGATCTCTCTAGTTTTACAGTTTTGGGTGAGTGCTCTGTCCAGCATTCTCTGGTGGTGTTACCAATTCCCTTCTTGGCCTCGCTCAGGTCTTGAGCCGTGTGCCAACTCATCCTAGCTGATAGGGTTGTTGTCAGGTGCTCCCATGTTGTGCCGAGTGGGTCTCAGCAGTTGGAAGCTGGTGCTCCTTAGTTTTCATGTAGTGCAATAACTGTTGCTCACCAGCAGGCGGCCAGCTTGACACTCTTTTGGATGATCATTGGACCAAGTTGGGAGACCTTTGTCTGCTCTGAAGTCCTTGAATGTTATGCATTTCTTTTGTTCTTCTTCCCTTTTTAAAAAAAAATAACATCAGCAACAATCTGTGAACTATTTTCTGAATTTCTTTGGATTGGATAGTGATGAGCTAATTTTAAATAAAAACATGTTCACATCACTTTTGTGTCTTTGCGTTATTTTCATCAAGGTAATTTTTTTCAGGAAAAAAATTCTGTGCTTTAGTTTTTCAATAACTACATACTAAACTCACATCCATTGTTTTGGTGTGGTTTCAGAATCCAAATTAAACAGAAACTTTTCAAACGTGATATGCATTTGTAAAGTCACATATACATATATGTACATGGGACTTATAACCAAGAGGAATCCGTCCTCTTTGATGCTGAGTTACTTTTATCTTTTGATTTGTAATTATCTGAAGCTAGCCAGAGACTGGAAGGAAAGTTCAGTCACAAATCAGTGCAACCCAAGTCTTCCCTGTTTCTTAGTTTGTTCAAAGTTACACCGTCGGTATACGACGAGGTCGCAGGAGCTCACCTGAGGCTTCTAGACTTTTGACAAATAACCTCTGTTACTGTCCCAATACCATTGCCTTGTGTTACAGGCCAAGTGGCATATCTATATTCACTTTCTCTCCTTTGTAGACTCTGTACTATTCACTTATTCAACTTTTGCCATCTGTTCCACTTGGTCCAGGTCTTCAATATCAAAACATCATGCACATGAGACCATATAAGTTCATGTCATTATCAGAAAGATCCAGACACAATACTTCAGTTTACAAGTCTCCCTGAAACGTGCCAGGATACAGTGATTGTATCCAGCCAATCCTCATCAGTCTCCCGTGACCTTTGCCTGAGCGTTCATCTTGCCAAAACACACTTTGTTCCATAAACTCCCTGAACACAGAACACTCTAAACAAAGACAATTCTGAACACAGGGAATCATAGACTTTTGGTACTATAGAGCACAAAAAACATATCACAATAATTATATAGTTTCAATTACAACTGACTGTATTCATGATATAGAACAGCAGAATTCAAGTTAACAACAAATAAATGTAGAAAGACACAGAGTCACTGATTCACTGAATTTTCATAATGTACAATCTGCCCTTTCAGCTGGCATGAAATGGTGAGCACACACACACACACACACACACACACACACACACACACACACACACAACTGAAGTACATGGTGTATTTTAACCAGCCTTGTTTGGATTCAACACTCTAGAGATCTGATCCCTGTGAATCAGTTTTATGTGCGGTGGCTTCTATTATACCCAGTACGCTCTCCAACTGCTAGCGTATTTCAGATTTCAGTGGCCTCAAATGAACTTTGGCACTCTTACACAAAGCAGCAAAACAGTTCTGTGCGATTTGAGAAGAATGTATTTATTCATTTATACACATTTACTTTGACACTTAGTTACAATAAGACATGCTGCTGTTGAAACTCAGAAGATGTGTATGTGCACAAGGAACAACGTGATCACAAAGGATTTAGAATGCCGCCACCTGAAATGAACTGATTTTATGATGTCAAGATAAAAGTCTGGAGTCATGTTGAGCCTGAAATAAAAGATGAGCAATACTCTGTGCAGCAGCACCTGAAGGGAATAATTCATGCTTAGTTAAATATTAACAGAGGATATTTGAATCACCAGTACATCTTGAAATGACCACAAAGGACAAAAACGATTTCAACATGCATGATTTTGGAGAGATCCTGAGCAATATTGGACAATTTGGATTATTCCAGCATCTGACATTGATTGCACTTTGCTTTCCAAATTTTGTTCAGTCTTTTTTCTTAGCAAGCTTTGTTTTCATCCAGTCTGATCCAGGGCGCCACTGCAACACAGACTGGATCCTCAAAGCTGATCCCAACCTGACTTCAGACGAGCAGCTGGATCTGACTTTGCCTCGGGAGCAGGATGGGACCTTCAGCAGGTGTCAGATGTTTGTTCCTGTGGACTGGAACATCAGCACCATCAGGGAGAACGGACTCAATGAGACCACAAGCTGCCAGAATGGTTGGGTGTACCGCAACACATTGTATACGTCCACCATCGTCACTGATGTAAGTGACGAGTGAAGTGATGTTTGAAGTAATTTCACAGCATTTTAATGACTTAATGTGTTTTATGTTCCAGTTTGATCTCGTTTGTAATCAGGCTAACATGATAGAAGTGATGCAATCAGTGTTCATGGCTGGCATTTTTATTGGTTCTCTCATTTTTGGACCTTTTGCTGAATCGTAAGTGTATTTACTTTTGTTTCCATCATAAAAAGAAACACAAATAATAATACAGTGAGTTTTTTTGGTTGTTTTGAAGATCCATCTTCTGTCTTTAGCATTGCTCAGCTTTCATTGGCTTATTCCTGTTAGAGTGGCCCTTTGTGCATTAACACATTTAGTATTTCATTACCGAATACAGTATTTTACAGTATTTCTGTATACAACCTACTTCAGCCTTTCATGTCATTTTCATTCTCCTCTCACAGGTTTGGTCGCAAACGAGCTACACTAATCCCTGCACTTTTCATGTTACTATTCACTGGGACAACAGCTCTGTGCCCCAATGTCTATTTATTTGCAGCGTCTCAGTTCATGGTGGGATTAGGAGCCGGCGGTTATCGAGTCAACTGTATGATATTAGGTATGGACCCTCAGTGTATGTACACATACTGTATATGTCATACATGAATCAGTTGTATTCTCCTTGACTGATGAATCATTTCATCTAATGACTACTGAATTTTGAAAAATACTAGTCCAAAACCATACATAACAGTTTGTGCAAGGCCTTATCTTTGCATTTGCCCCCAAAAAAATCATGAATCCCATCACCTTAGCTGGGAATGAATTATTACACACAACAGGAAAGTGAACCTCAACAGGACTGCATTCAGTAGTTTCTTTTTCCAGCCGAAACTGGGAACGTTTGTTTGAGATGCCGTCTACATTTCACTAAGGTCCCATACATGACCACACAAGGCAGCAGGACTGATAGAAGACACTGAAATAATGTGATTTGAGGTTGTTGTAGTCGTTCCAGTAGGTTTGAGGGCACAATCACAGATACTGTACATCTATCACTGAGTACAGTATGTGTCACCTCCTATCATTCGTACCAAAAATGGATTTATACATGAATGTCATCACTAAAACGTCTTTGCAGGTGTCTATTTTAATGTCCCTTGTTGTTTCCTCCTTGCAGCCACAGAGTGGATTGGTGCCTCTAAAAGGTCATGGGGGGCATGTGTGACCCAGCTCTTTAGTTCACTCGGGCAGTGTACCCTCGCTGGTGTGATGTACGCCTGCCGAGACTGGAGACTCACAGAGCTGATCACAGCGGCCATACTTTCAGTGGTTGTTGTCTACATATGGTACGCAACTCGCTGTTAATCTCCCCCTTAGTGTTCCATTTAAAAAGACCGATATGCGTATTGATCCTTGCTCATCAGGTTCATTCCAGAGTCAGCAAGGTGGTTGTTGGCCCGAGGAAGAACAGAGGAGGCCAAACAGCTCATATGAAGGCAGCGGCCATAAACAAACGCACTGTTCCAGAGTTTCTGTTGGATAAGGTAGTTACTGTCCGTCTAAAAGTCTCAAATGTTCATGTTCACAAATGGTTCACAAATCCAATGAAGTCACTTACGATTCAGTAATAGGCCCAAAGACCAAAGAGCCAGCTAGTAAACCAGTCATGAAGATCACCTGCCCAACTTCAACCATGTGAGTCTTGTCACAAGATCAAAAGATCAAACTGAAAATGTTCATCAAAATTCATGTACATAATCATGGTTGCAGCTCCTTCAGATGCCTGGTGACGGCTTTTTGTGGCTTACAGTGATTGTGGGATCACCCACTGCAGCCGATCTCACAGCACAGCAGACTGCTGCCTTGTGTCTGACAAAGTAGAAGCAAAATTCAATGCAATTCAATTTGTTTGCATAGCCCAACATCACAATTCAGCTGGGTAAACCCAATGGAAGAAGAGGAATCAGAGGCCTAGAATAAGGAATAAGGCCGCCCCCCAGACCCAGACTGGAACGTGGTTCCACAGGACAGGAGCCCCATCACTGAATACTCTGCCACCCATTGTGGCTTCTAGTTTTAAAATTCTAGGGACCACAAGCAAGTCAAGTCTCTGCAAACATAATGTTCTATTCGATCCGGTTCTGTGTCTGACCATGGTGTCTGTGATGACCGTCTTTTTAATTGTTCATTATTCCATTTTTAATGCTGTGTGGGGTCCTCTCCAGGCACTCCAGCTTCCTCCCACCTCCAGGGGCATGCCAGGTTAATGCCCATAGATGTGAATGTGTGAGTGTGAATGGTTGTCTGCCTGTACGTGTTAGCGATCACCCCATCCCACCATCTGTTTGCTCTCGCTATCTGCGACTGACGTCCACGTCACCTCTTCATGTGTCCATGACACAGAGCTGACGCTGACACCGTTAACATGATGCTTGAGGACCTTAGAGTTCATGTAGTTCCCAAGTGAGTGACCTATGTGCAACCCTGACAAAAGTGAACATGACGAGCAACATGGAAGGAGGAGAATGGGGGGGTAGATCTCCTCCAACGCAATGAAGAGTCTCATTATGTCCTTTGTAGATATCTGTGAAAGAGCCTGTGAAAAGAGACGGTGTGAAAGCTATATTCAGATCCCCCCTTCTGACCAGATATTTCATCATCATTCTTTTGGCATGGTAAGTTGAACCTTAAGTGTGACTGACGTCCTTTAAAGCAGCGGGAACTAAAACTCACTTTTCTTTCAGGTTTTCGCTGAACCTTTCTTTATTCAGTCTGTACTTGAATATGAGAAACTTGGGTCTAAACATTTTCTTGACCCAGTTCCTGTTCGGAGCGATTGAGTTGCCAGCTATGGTTCTTTGTGTGTGGCTGCTGGAGATTTTGGGAAGAAGATTTTTGTTCCTGTTAACTCTCCTGACCGGAGGTCTTTCTTGTTTACTTATTCTTGCCATCCCTGAAGGTAAAACCCAGCTCATGTCAGTTTTGAGTTTTTCACTTATTTGCTGTTTGTCAAGTTGTATTTCTTGATTTTTTTTAATTATCACTATTTTTGCAGGATACTCCATCGCTGTCACATGTTTAGCTGTCTCAGCACGCTTTTTTCTGGTTTGGTCTGCTTCTATATGCAATGTCTTCATTCAGGAGTTGTTTCCCACATCTATCAGGTAGGTGTCATTACGTACCTGTAAATACAGGACGGACACAGTGTGTAAACACTGAAGTAAATCATGAAAAAAACATAATATATATAAATCAACAAACAATATATATAAATCACATTTTTATAGTTCTTTTTGTCCAATGTATAAATACACACACTTGATTTACATGATACTTGCTGTTATATTCTATTATTACTGTTGTAGTCATAGAGTTGAGAGAGATGGTTCAGCAGCATCTGTTCATGGGATCCAGAACATTCCTTTCATTTTCCACAGTGTCACTAAGTCTATGAGTACATTCTCTCCTTGTTCTTAAATAGCGTTATGACTAAAGAATCAAGGTTGAATATCTACTCAGTTTGTCTGGAGGATCATGTAGTCTGCCTGCATGCAGACCACCACGCTGCAGAGCCGCAGCTCTTTAATGCCGTCTCCTCTGTCAGACAAACAGCCACGGGATTGGGAGCCATGTCAGCGAGGTTGGGCAGACTACTGGCGCCACTATTTAACATCCTGGCCACATTCCACCCAGACATCCCCATCGCAGTGTTTGGCAGCGTCACATGTATCAGTGGTGCCCTCGGCCTCCTGCTTCCAGAAACAAAGAAAAAAGAACTTCCTGAATCAGTTGAGGAGGCTGAGCACATCGGGTAACATTGGTCATCGTCTTCCTTACACTGAACATACACTATCGATGCAATTTTTGAATCTCTATTTTATCTGTGTTTTTTCATGTACTATATATCAATTCGTTATACTGAACCTAACCTGACTCTAACCATATTGTCATTTTTTTTTTATTTACAGAAATGTTAATTCCCCCAACAAGGCGACTTATCAGGAGTCAACCAAGCTGTAGTTTCACACAGGTCATGATTTACTTCGGGACCCATCATGTCTGCTTATTCTCTGATTCCAAAAATCCAACCAAAATCCATAAACTGAAATGTGATGTATTGCCTGGTTTACAATGTCATACAAAGGCTTCTATTTTGCCCTGTTTTCCTGTTGTGAAACAAGCAACAATGTGCATTATTGTTAACAATATCACATTTTTTTACATAATAAATGTTTTGGGAATTGTGTTTTCTTCACACGTGCAGACACAGACAATAAAAGACCCATCAACACATATACTCAACCTCTCACATCCATTTTTCATGATATTCAGTATTGATTATTTAGTTTACTGATCTGATGCATCTCATATAAAAAGACTTCCATCCTAAATCTTCTTTTGTGACTAATTATCACACATTTTCAGCCCAAATGAACATTTTGTACCTTCAACTGTCTCCTGATTGAAATACAGCCAGCCGGCCTGTGATGAGCACAGTAAAGGTGAATACAAGGTCAGGGTGTAAAAAAGGGTGTAAAAAATGCAGTACGGTATGTCAGGAAATATGAACAGTTTATGACAGCAGACTCCATGGCTGAAAGGCTCCTGGAAGGAGGTGAATGCACCAATAGAAGAGTCTCTGGCGTGGGTAAAATTTCTGGGTAGTGGAGGCAGCATTACTGTTTGATTTAACTGACTCAGTTGGAATATCAGCCAGTGAGGTCTTCTCAGCGATCCTTCAGCTAGCTGACAACAAAGCAGGCGACTCAGATCTCATCTCTGCTGAGCAACTTAAACATGCGGGGCGAAGGTGGCAATCCTTCTATCCATATGCTTCACAGCCTTTATGTCACATGGCATTTTGCCAGAATCCATGTTGGCTGTTACACTTGTCCCTGTGATTACGGCCAAAGCTGGCAAGGTGGGGAGTTTAGATAATTATCGTCCAATCGCATTAGCGAGTGTGTTATCCAGAGTACTGGAACACATTGTAATAGTTTAGATTCTTTTTCTTTCTTTCTCAGTTCGGATTGAAGCCCAAGCACAGGACAGATTTCTGCAATTATGCTTTAAAAGAGATGGTTGAAATGTATAGAAGAGCCAATTCCTCTGTTTTAGCAGAGTTTATAGATGCTTCTAAAGCCTTCGACAGGGTGTATCACAAGAAGTTATTTGTGAAACTGACCAAAGGGGGGAAAAGAGTGTGGTGTTAATCTGTAGGTCCATCTGGGACACATAATAACAGATCGCTTGTTAGTGCTTGGTGCTTGGACTATTTCAAAGTCACACTCTTGAGATCATTTTGTACACCCTTGCATACTGCCCCTTTGTGGGTGAGGTTTAGGAAAGAGCCATTACAAATTACAGGTTGCATACCGTGACGGTTTTAGGATTCTCATGAAGAAGCCCAGGTGGAGCAGTGGCATTCTGCACAACCAGAACTCAAACAGTTGATGCTCTCCTGAGGAACTTCATGTACAAATGCTGTTTGAATGAGTCAATGAATTGTGTAATACAGGTACTAAATAATCCCAAGCTGTCAGATACTGTTCACAGTTTGGGGTTCATTGATTTTTTTTTCTCTCTTCATGTCCCTGTGTGTTTTTTCAAATGTTGTATGTGCTTTTTACTGACCCCAGCGTCTACTTAATTAACTTGAATTGAGTGTAGACATAAAAAACAACAATTTTATAACTCTTGTATGACAAAATATGAATACAGAACATTAAATATTCTCTGTAAGAGTCGGTGTAAATGATAAACAGGCATAATATTGCTGAAACTGAGATTCACAAAACATTCATTGTTGAACATTTGGCTGTCTGACTATTTTGTTTCTTGTTGCTTTTTTCAATTAAATTCTGATGATTCACGATTCACATGTTTTTTTCCACAGATATCAACACAATAAAATGATCAGCACCATTCACAGTTTTCTAATAAATCTGTGAAAAGGAAAGCGTTGCCAGTGTCTGTCCCTGTTGTCTCTGCAAAGCTCATTTCTCAGCAAAGTCAATATTTGCTGGCTTCAGCACCACTCCAAATTGAACATCACAGGTACAACCAGTCTGAACTATTTGGCTTTTACAAACAACCTGGGATTGGCCCTGAAAAGCAATGGGCCAACAGCTTTCTAGTTGTATTTGCTCATGCAGAATTTTTTTTTTTTTTAAATGGGTTACTTTATATTGAAATTACGACCCTCTTTCCTGCAATAAGTTAGATTTGAAGTGAAACAGAGGAGAGTCACTCAACCCAGCTGTTGCTGGCATTAAATCAACATTTGAAGGTGAATCAAACACCACGGTAAGCAAATCCCTCAGATCATTATAAAAGATGCTTTGGGTAATAAAGTTACATCACAATAGTAAACTTATATAATAATAACTAAGATAAGGTTTAGTGCATGTCATGATTTAACTTCTTTGGTTAAATATTAATAGGCATTGTTTAAACTTGTGCTCCATTCCTTTTTATATAGAAAACACAAAGGAGAAAACCAACAGCCAACAGACAGACATGTCTGATTTTGGAGAGATCCTGGGGCATATTGGAGAATTTGGATTGTTTCAGCAGCTGACATTGATTGCACTTTGCTTTCCAAATTTCGTTCAAGCTTTTGTTTTTGCAAGTTTTGTTTTCATCCAGTCTGATCCAGAGCGCCACTGCAACACAGACTGGATCCTCAAAGCTGATCCCAACCTGACTTCAGACGAGCAGCTGGATCTGACTTTGCCTCGGGAGCAGGATGGGACCTTCAGCAGGTGTCAGATGTTTGTTCCTGTGGACTGGAACATCAGCGCCATCAGGGAGAACGGACTCAATGAGACCACAAGCTGCCAGAATGGTTGGGTGTACCGCAACACATTGTATACGTCCACCATCGTCACTGATGTAAGTGATGAGCATTTAACTGGAAACATCAATCAATGACTCCTTAATTCATTCTTGTTCTTTTTTTCTTTTCTTTCCTTTTCAGTTTGATCTAGTTTGTGACCAGGATAATTGGGTGGAAATGATACAAGCAGTGTTCATGGGTGGTGTTCTTCTTGGTTCGCTCATATTTGGACCTTTTGCTGAGTCGTAAGTGTACTACATACAACCTTTCTGTACTAAAGTAGATAAATGCAGCTGTGAATCTGAAACTAAGAGAAACCCCAGAGCAAAGAGAAAAATGTGCATTTATAAGTTGTTGTGTAAAGTGTAAAACTATTTATTTTTGTTTTCTTCTTCTGACTGTACAACATCAGCTGCTTTTGTAACATTCTATTCTCTTCTATCTCCTGCAGGTTTGGTCGCAAACTTGCCACTCAAATTCCAGGAGTTATTATGTTTGTATTTGTTGCAACAACGGCTCTTTGCCCCAATATACACTTGTATGTAGCTTCCCAGTTCATGGTGGGTGTGGGAGCTGGTGGCTATAGAGTCAACTGTATTATACTAGGTGTGTATTATGTCCAGGATTTCAATCCATATTAATCCACAAGCTTCCGCAACACAATTGCGTGCAGTGATTATTATCATTGTCGTTATTATACTGCATCATATCTACAGTTGTTGCCATATAATCAAACAAATCCTTGCCACTTGAAAATGATAAGTCGATTTGTTTTTCTTCCTCAAGCCACCGAGTGGATTGGTGTGTCTAAGAGATCATGGGGAGCATGTGTCACCCAACTATTCGGTGCAATTGGACAATGCGTCCTTGCCGGTTTGATGTATTTCGTTCGTGACTGGAGAGTCACTCAGCTCATCACAGCAGCTCCACTTGCACTGACTGTAATCTACATATGGTGTGTTTTCCTTTTCTTTTTACTGCCCTTCATTAATCCGAAGGTAAATTATACATTTTAAATGTCACATTTGTTTGTTTTGTGCTTCTATCAGGTTTATTCCTGAATCGGCGAGGTGGTTGTTGAACAGAGGAAGGATGGATGAGGCGAAGCAACTCATAGTGAAAGCAGCGACCGTCAACAAACGCTCTGTTCCAGACTCTCTGCTGGAAAAAGTACTGAGCTTGTTCAGCTTTATTTTGTTTTGTCTTAAAAAAAACACAGATTTTTAAACAGGTTGTTTTTATGTCCAATGACAAAATGACATCAGTTGTTACATCTTTTCCTTCCTTTTTCCATCTAAAAAATGACTTTGGCTGATCAACTTCACAGTGATATCACAGGTGAATAAAGTGTGTGTAAAGAATATTTGAACTGATAGAGGTTCAGTTAACATTACAAATTAATATGTTTAGTATGCAATGTCATATTTTCATAACATTTTCACACAATTATATTTATGTTACAGATTTCTGTGCATGACGTTAGGAAGAAAGGAGGCATAAAAGTTCTCTTCAAATCAAATACATTAACCAAATATTTCTCCATCATATCTTTGTCATGGTAAGTTCAAATTTCCACAAAACATGCATCTCAGTCTAGATCTATTATGGAATGAACATGAATAAAACTGACTTTACAAATAAATAAAACTTTTTTCTTTAAATTCAGGTTTTCACTGAGCCTAGCCACTTTCTGCTTGTACTTCAACATGGGAAATTTGGGCTTGAGCATCTTCATGACACAGTTCCTGTTTGGTGCGATTGAAATACCAGCTCATCTACTTTGTATGTGGCTGCTGGAAGTTCTTGGAAGAAAGTTATTACTCATTTTCACACTTCTGGTTGGAGGACTGTCTTGTATATTTATCCTCGCCGTTCCTGAAGGTAACCCCACTGGGAAATGCACCTTGTACTGTGGTCTACAGGATTTTTTGAAAACATTTTTCCTCATTTTGTTTTGTTTTATTTCTGGTTCTTCAGGTTATGTTGTTGCTGTCACATCATTAGCTGTTGCAGCACGTTTTTTCCTAATTGGAGCTGCCTCCATATGTAATGTCTTTGTACAGGAGTTATTCCCAACATCTACCAGGTAGGTGTTCACTCATTTCATTCAGACTGTCATTTTGTCAATTAACCAGTTTGTTATCAATGAATGTGACAAAGGACAAAGTCATGAAAATCCTTAAAAAAATCTAAGCTTTGTTAAACTCAGTCTTTAGTTCAAATTACACAACTTGGTGTATGACGTAAACATGGAGGAGTCATTTACTCCCTCTTCCCCATCAGACAAACAGCCACTGCTTTAGGGGCCATTTCAGGGCGAGTAGGTGCACTACTGGCTCCACTCCTAAACGTCTTGGGCACGTACCACTGGTTCATCCCCACCACCGTGTTCAGCAGCGTTACACTGATCAGTGGAGCACTTGGCTTCCTGCTTCCAGAGACAAGCAGAAAAGAACTTCCTGACTCAACTGACGAAGTTGGGAATAAAAAGTAAGTCAATGATAATGTCAAGCACTTCACACGTCTCAGCTTAAACGTGCCAGATAACATATGTCATGTTCCCCTTGCCTTTCAGAAGAGTGACCTGCGTAAACACAATTTCAACTAAGCTGTAGATGTGCATGGAGATGTGTTTGTCATCCATCAGTCAGAAGCAATCGTCAGCGTTCACGCAGTAGTTTTTAGAACTTATTCTGTCTACTGTGTTGTATTGTTGACATCATATAGTAAATAATGTATTATGTGTATGGACTATGTAATTTGCATACTTTGCATAAGTATATTCAATATTTTTGTCAGAATGTTAAATAAAACTAACATTAATATTACTATTTGTCCTTACCATTTCATTCAAATATTTATGCATGTGTGTCTATCTATCCATCCATCCATCTATCATGCAGGAACTGGGTTGCAGCTCTTCTTACCTGTAATGATCCAGTGGTTCTCCTTGGGAGCCGTTACCCTGCATGTTTCACACCATTCCCACCAACACCTCGTTATCAGACTTTCTGCAGAGCTTCACTGACATCGTTCATTTGAATCAGGTGTGTAGGTGTAGGGTGACGTGCAAACATGCAGGACTGTGGGTCCCAAGAACCAGGATTGACAAACACTGCTGTAATCATTACATTTCCAAAGCCCTAGTCGGATGGGTTTAGTTTTACCTCTGTGCGTGGGGGAAAGTAATAATTAGCAGATATTTTTGTCCTGTCCGAATGTGCCATGTTGGAAATCATTACCGCACAATGTCAGAAAGATTACCACGACGTTTACCTTGTGTAAAAGGGTCTCAGAAATTACCTCAGGTAATACTAATCCTCTGTGAATAGACTTGTAGTCAATATAAAATGGCACCTCGGCACCCCACGTACCTAGGTGAGGGGTGGCAGTAGCTCAGCCAGTAGAGTCTGGGGACAGGAGGGTGGCTGCTTCAAGTCCAGGTACTGACTAAAATATATGGAGGTGGAGTTGAAGAGGTGCAGTTCACTTCCTGGGCTGCCGAGGTTCCCTTGAGCAAAGCAACAAAGCCCCCATGTACTCCCTGGGCGCTGGACATGGCACTCCTAGCTTGTGTGCGTGTGTGTGTGTGCGTGTGCGTGTGTGTGTGCGTGTGTGTGTGTGTGTGTGTGTGTGTGTGTGTGTGTGTGTACTTAGGTTAAATGCAGAGGGAACAAAATGGGTGTGTTTGCATGTAAGTGTAAAAGAAAACTAACAAAAAAACAGAAGTTCTTTTTTTAAGTAAAACTAATTCCATCCATATAGGGCTTATTCCATTTACCTAAGGCCATGTCTACATCCATGTCCACACATTTATTTTTTAAAAAAGTTTTCCATAAACACAAATTCATCAAGAATAGTGTGTTCACACAAACGCTGTAGTTTTTGTCAGGCTGTTATGTGCCACTGTAACGCTGCCACACAGAAATACACTAAAGCCAGAAACCATGAGCATAAAAGTCATGTGGTGCAAAAGAAAAACTACAAAGATGGCACGAATATAAATCGAACTAGAAAGGTGACATTACAAACCTGTAATCTGCCTTTGTTGTTGTAGTTAGCGTGGTTTCGTGTCTTAAAGGGGAAGTGGAGCGATGGCATCATTGGTACATGAAAGATGTGTATGCCTTGTAAACATGGAAATACAATGATGGTGCCTTCAGAATTCATAAGTTAGCAATCCAGGCGAACTAATTCAGATGGTTCTGTGTGGACAAACCTCAGTAGATATTCCAAACCGCGTCTCCTTCTGGACATTACCTACTGTAAGTCAGATCCATTCCTAGCTCCTTTACACCTGCAAAATTTCACAAATACTCTTCACACAGTCTTGTCCTAGATTGTCAAATACCAACACAGTGTCAGATGGTAAATCTGGGTCAGTTCCCTGTCTGTTTGTCACTGAGCAATAGACACCCATCATTATCAGTCACATTGAGCAGTCTGTCATGTTAGGATCTTACCCAAACCATTTTGTGTATAATGTCTAATATTTGTCTTAAATCATGACAAGAGAACAGATATCCACAAAATATTCAAATTCTTGACGGCCCTGGTTAAATAAAGTGATGTCTGCAATATGGGTTAGTTCCAAATTCCATTTGGCATTTACAATTATATTAGTGATCGACTTCAAGAGGTCACAAATACAAGTGTTAGGATATGTTACAAAGGAAAATATGAAATGAGTAATGTTAATGTTAATGTTAAGTTTTTTTTTAAATATTGAATTCATTAGTACATAAAGGAAAAAACACATTTTAAGCAACATATTGTTTTATTTTCTAGGCACAAGGTCAAATTATGTGTAGTTGTATTTTGTAGCCACTCTTTACATAAGTTCAGATTTAATATTGTTAATGAAGCAAGAAATTAAGTGGTGCACATTAGAAATCACACCTGTGAAGTGCGAAATAAAAATAAAGTACATGACATCAGTAATGTTTCTGTTTACTCTTTCAGAACTTGACATCCATGCATTTGCAAAAAGCAACAAAAGTGGAAATGTTTTCTCTTGTTTGTCATTGCAACTGGTAAACACCGTTCTGCAGTCATCCGAGCAGATCATCCATCCAGCTACTGTTTGTGATAGTATTTTTTGCTGCTGCATCAGGATTGTTGTTATCAGACACTAACAGACCGTCAACAAATGAATCACCTGGCCCGGACACTGGCAGCAATTGTGGTTCTGCTGCAAAAATGTCTAGAAAATCATTGGCTGATTTAGAATCTGTGCTTGGCTGCATTGTAAAAACACCTGCTCTGCTTGAGATTTCACCAACGCCAAAGATATCGTCAAGGAATGAGGGTGGCTGGTTTGTGGGAGCAGGAGCTCCTTGAGCAGACATACTGGAAACAGGTGTCTGAGACAGCAGATCATTTGAGCAATCGAGCAAAATGTCAAAATCAGTGTCCTGCTCATTTATAGGACTGTTTGTACTGACACCTTGGTTGACATATACTGAGTCAGAGTCGTTCAGCTGATCTGGGTTTCTGCCTGTATTAACAGACGTGTCCATGGTGGTGGCTGAAAATGCAGGAATGTCCCCAAAAATCTTGTGAGGATCAGACTGATCATAAAGATTAGAGGTCTCCACCGGAGATTCTTGGCTGAGATCACAACGCGCTCCATCGTGTTGTCCTTCTAGCTCACGTTCATGCTCCAGAGTAGGAACCTGAGTAGCACCACCCTGGTTGAAATCAACATTACTTCCTTCTAGCTCAGGCTGATCAAATGATTGATTTGTCTGATTGACCTTTGGCTCCACAGACTCAACTTCATTCATAAAGTCATCCAGTGAGTCTCTAGAGCGTGTTGCAGCTGTCAGGTCCTCACTTATTTCATTAGTTGATGTCTGATCCAGGTTGTGTGGCTGAGCAGTTGTGTCCTCTAGTTCCAGAGGAACGACCTGAGTAGCATCACCTTGGTTGAAATCAGAACGCGTTCTGACATTATTCCCTTCTAGTTCAGGTGTGTCAAGTGGTGTATTTATCTGACTGATCGGTGGGTCAACTGCAACAGAACCGAGGCTACCTACAGAAACATCATCTGCAAATGATGAGTCAGTAAAACTCACATCATCATTATTCTCAAATATGAACTGATTGACTGACATGTCAGTCACATAATTATCTGATTGTGAAAAAGGCTGAAGGAAGTCCTCTCTGCTCTGATCATCAGGTGGATCTGAATCAGTTTGTCCCTCCACTTCACTTATTTCATGAGTTGATGTGTGATGCAGGTTGTGTGGCTGAGACATGATTATATCCTCAACTTTGTTTGTCTCCAGTGGGTTTTGGTGAGAAGAATCACACTTGCTCTTTTTAAAGTCTTGTTCCAGAGGAAGGACCTGGGTATCACCACCGTGGTTGAAATCTAAAAGTGTTTCAGCATGATTTCCTCCTCGTTCAGGTGTATCAAGGGGTCTGTTTATCTGACTGACCTGTGGGTCAACTGCGACACAGCTGAGGCTACTGAAAGAAACATCATCATCAAATGAGTCAGTAAAACTCACATTGTCATTTTTGTCAAATGCAAATTGATGGACTGACCTGTCAGACATAGTATTCTGTAAAACAGAGGGAAGAATATCTGGGGCCTCTCTGGTCTGATCATGGAGGAGATCTGTATCAGTTTGTCCTGCAGCCATCAGCTCCTCTCTTATTTCACCAGTTGATGTCTGATGCAGTTTGGGTGTCTGTGCAGACGTGATTAGACCTTCATCTTTCTTTGTGTCCATTGAGTTGAGGTCTGAGGAATCACACCTGTCCTCTGTCTCATGAGTTTGTCCTTCAGTTTCACTTATTTCAATAGTCGGATGCAAGTTTAGTTTCTGTGCAGATTCTGTGATTATACTCGTGTCTTTGTTTCTATCTGATGCGTGGGGGTCAGAAAAAATGGA
Organism: Lampetra planeri; assembly: GCF_965212315.1. Classification (NCBI taxonomy): domain Eukaryota; kingdom Metazoa; phylum Chordata; class Hyperoartia; order Petromyzontiformes; family Petromyzontidae; genus Lampetra; species Lampetra planeri. The sequence goes on along the minus strand of NW_027614593.1, from coordinate 5,390 downwards.
CTTGTCCCGCACCTCCTCAGCTTCCTGTTCCAAAGAGGTGACTTGAGGATCGTCAGCCTCCTTCTGCTTGTCCTCTGTGACAGCCCCCTCTACCTCTGTGTTTCTGTCATCACTGTTAATTCCTGGACCATGTGCTGTTGATGCCACGGTGTCCTCCACCTTCTCTAAGGACGATTGAAACAGTCTACCTAAGAGTCCTCCACTAGGTTTACCAGGTGGTTTCTTGGTATCATTTGGTTGGACCTTGTTGGTTCCATTTCCACTCAATGGGAAGAGCTTTGACAGGGGACTCCTTCCTTTGGACCAGGATCCCAGTTTGACCTTTGACCTGTCACTCTGTTTTAGAGGAGCCTTGGGTGAATTTGCTTTAGCAATACCTGTCTTCTGACTGCCATCACCTTCATGTTCTTTTTTTGACTGAGCATCCTCGGTGGACGTTGGTTCAACAGGATTGTCTGGAGGACTTTCCAAGTTTCCTGCGATGGCATCCAGCTCTTCATGTGCTCCTTGTCCTCTCACGGAGTCTTGGATTGAATTGCTATTGCCACTGAAGCTTTCTGTGCAACTTTGGTCATGATATGATTCAGCCATGGTTTTGTTTACACCTCCGTTTACAACTCTATCTAAGACCTGTGGGATCTCTTGACTTCTCTCAATCTCAACATCAGTTTCTGTATTTGATCTTATGGCCATTTCATCAAGGCATTTATTTTCAAGGGCTTCGAGGTTCACATCGCTTGAGTTGATATTTTCACTGATGCCTTTTTTATCTGTGGGTGTGTGAACTTGTGGAGTTTGTGAACCACTGTCTTCATGAGTCCAGAGTTCCTCGTCCATGGTTCTTAATTTTTGCTGAGAGGACTGGTCATGGTGAGAAACATCAACATTTGCAGCAAATCTAACAGACTTCCTAGGTTTCACTTGACATTTGGCATCAAGCCTACCGAATGATGGGTGGGCTGTTTTGATGATGGGTGCCACAGTTGTCTGCTTGTTTTTTTGGTTCAGGACAGGAGAGGAACTCTCAAGTTCTATTGGAGAAACATGCAAATGTCCCAGTTTGAGGGGACCATTGCTTGGACTTGGTTTCCCTGGGGGAAGCTGTTCAGATGAGCTATAATCTATTGTTTTAGATAGGTCCCCAACCCCTGAAGTGAAGGGTTGTGACATGAGGCCATCTGATTCACTGTAGCTGCTTTTCATTTGCTGTTTTTTTGTAGTATTGTGAATATTTGAAAAGTTCATATCAATTGCAGCTGCTTTCCCTGTGTCTGATATCTTATTTTTCAGGGCTGGTACAGCTATACGTTGTGCTGTATTCATCTCAGTATTTTTCTTCTCTGGTGGCCAGCTCCTTTTCAGTTTATTCCCCACATCAGAGTTATGGCTGCGTCCCATTTCTCCCTCACACGACTTTGTGACAAATACACCTGCAGGTGATTGTCTGGAGACATCAGAGGTATTTAACTTGCTTTGAGTCATTGTGGGAGTGGACATTGTGTCTGGCTCATCCACGTCTTTTTCTTTCTGAAGCCAACGGTCTTTATGTTGCTTGTGCCCAAATCCCTCGTCATAGTTTCCTTTTCGTTTAAACAGCTGTTGGTAGTGAGAAATGCAGTAGAACTCGCCATAAAGAGATGAATAGTTGTGAATACTGCAATAAAGCAAAGTATATTTTAGATATAAAACATGATTTAAAGTCAAATTAAAATCAAGCTGATTTGGGTAATTTGTGTATTTGTACTAAAACAAACTGTTCTGAATGATTTCAGTTGATTGGAGATCCCAACATTAAAAACCTTGCTGACCATGCCAGTAGAATTTGATTAAGCAGTTGTGAGTATATTTAATCTTTAAACTCAACACCAGTCTTATTATGCTTCCAAATTTCTCACCTGAGCTTCTTCTTACAGTATTTACAGCAGAAACAGCTGAAGTGGAGGATAAGTTTATTGGCCACCATTTTTTCCATTGGATACACCGGTGTCAGACAGGCAGAACATATTTCCCTGACTGGTGACAGGAACTATGGATGGAAAACAAGTAAACAAGTTTAACAAAAAGACTTTAACAGTATGGATGACATTGCAACAAAAGTATGTACAGTCCTGAACTGTTTTTTTTCTCCTTTTTTTCAAACTATAAATCTGTATATTTGAAACCGGTCTTTTTTTTTTCTAAACAAGTCTTTTATTTTACCAATATATTAGGTACTTGCAATGCTGACAAATAATAATAATAGAGGAAGAGGAAGATCATCCCTTTGGTTAAATTCGTCTTATGATTGGAATACAAAGATGGACACAATTTCCAATTACTCCTGTTGTTGAGCTCACTTACATTTTATGTATGTGAATGCGAGCTAACCTGACACAAACTTTCAAGTAAATTAAATGCATATGAAGTATACAGTTCCTTCAATATTTTACAAAATGGTGATAAAAAGGCACAGAGAAGAGTAATAATTTCTTTACACTGTAGTTTATTTAAAATGTTACACAACAGTACAGACAATAACAACTTTACTGCTAAGATTCAATAAAAGAAATAAACATTTTATGATGTTACAGTACAGTATAAAATCTATAAGACGGGTGTTTTTTAAGTTTAAAGTCAATATGTTCCTCATGTCATACAATGATGTGTTCAATACACAAATGGAATAAACTGCCCAGTAATTCTCCAGTAGTGGGCTTATTTACTGCTTTTCCACTGGTTGACTAAATGTTACAAACACCTTCCCTTTCTCCTTGCTGTTCCCCGACACGTTATCTTCAAAAGGCCGACCAGCTCTTGCCAGTGAAGGGGATGTCATGACTTCATATCGAGCTGGACTCCCGACCATTTCAAACAAAGCGGATGATTTACTGTCAGACTGTTTGGTGACAAATGTCGACGTAACGGAGGAAACAAAGACGTTGCCAAAGCTGTCAGTCTCTTCATATGTTTCACTTACAGTCTTTGTGCCAATTATTCCTGCAGGTTGCTCTGGAACGGTTTTCACCTGAAGCACACTGACTTTCCGCTGAGCTGAGTTGTTAGTATCGTTTGAAGGTTCGGCAGCAGCAGACACTTGTCTCAGATCCCCGTCTGCATCAGGGCAACTTTCTAAAAGACCCTCTGTTTTTGGTTTGAACGTTGACATGCTTGATTTCAGTTGTTCGGCGGGCTTTCTGGCAGCTGAATGTATGGAGATGAAGGATGGTGAGGACTGGGAGGAGGACTGTCTTATGAGTGGCTTCTTCTGCTCATGGCGGCGCTCTTCCTGTTTGGGAGGACTTGAATCTGAAACCGTATTTGCTGCTTCTTTGATTTGACCTGATTTGGCTTTGCTTGATACAATACTTATTTTCCTGATTTTGTTGGTTGGTTGAATGTGTTGCTCGGACCTCAAGGACTCATCAAAAAGACCGGACAATCCAGCTATGTCAGCCTCCGATTTCAGATTGGAGACAGAGTACAGAGCTTTCTTGATTGTCTCTTCGATCTCAAGGAGTTTCACGAGAGTTTGTTCCTTGAGGTCCATTATTTCCTTGCTTGCTTTTTCCAAATCTTCAAATGCTGTTTCAACTGAGGAAATGCTTTCCAAATCCTCATCTGGTATCTCTTCCCCAACTTCTGTAGTTGGCTTTGCTAGTTCACTTGACGTAATTATACCAGGGACATTTTTGTATAATGTCTTCATGGAGCGAAGGGCCTCGTTGCTGGTGTCTCCCTCTATCTCTTGCACCTGAGACAGGATTCCCTTGAGTTCCTCTCGTTTTCTTAAGTTTTCAAAAATTTCCATGGCCGCCTTGACGTTTCCTTTCATGATCTCATCCTTGTGGACTGACAGCCTCTGTCGCCGCTCATCCTCTGTCTCTTTGACCTTCTTCTCTCTTAAGACAACTTTGGTCTCGTGTTTTTGTTCATGGTCACTGGGGTTATTTTGCTGTGTAGCCAATGCATTTATGGTGCAGTTTTCCTTTGACTTCTTGCTTTCTTGGGTGGAATGTTGGGCTTTTGATTTACACTGTAGATTTGACTTATTCTCCTCAACAGTATTGTCCATTACTCTTACCTTCTTTGACAAACAAGGGACTTTTTTGTCCAGCACCTCACGTTCCTTTCTTTCAAAGGTCTGTACTGCAGTCTGTAAGCTCATGTTCATGTCTCGCTTGGCGTCATCTGAATAATACTTCATGCACATCTGTATCTCCTCAGCTGCATTGATTTTCTGTATTACATTTCTCTCAATTTCCAATCCATTGTGATATGAAGTCATTTCTTGGCAGTCAGATATGTTTCTTGCACATGCTGTTTCCAGCTTTTTGACTTCATGAGGGTCTGAGTGCTCTGGTAGATGATGTGTTGCTTGCATGGATTCATCAGCAAACATTTGGTGGCATGATTCATCTATGGTCTCCTCATTGCTCCAGCTATGTTGTGTGTTTTCTTGTATTTTTTCTGGGCATTGTTTGCCTTGTTTTGGATTTGGAGGTGTTCTAGTACTCTCTGTTTTCTCCTGATTGATGAGGCAAGTGGCTGTTGTCTCCGGGGCAGGCTGCGAAGTGTTTAAATCTTTTACAAATATTGAACGGCTCCATTTCGGCTTTGGTGGTAGAGCTGGTTTCTGGTCCTGTGGATTCTCAATTGTCTTTGAGGATTCGGTTTCAACTTCAGAATTGGAGGATTTAAAGTTTCCATTTGCTACAGGGCTGGGTGTTGATTTCTGTGCTGTGATTGATGGTTGTCCTTCAGAGGTTACTGAAATTGAAGGAGATAGTTTTGTGTCAGAAGGAGGCACAGACACCACAACACACTGCTCGTGAACAGTCTTGCTCCTCCCTGAATTCCTGTATATCATTGCAGCTTTAAAGTCTCCTTTGGAGACATTTACACTAGACTTCTCAAGAGACTGCAAAGCCAGGTGCACATTACCCTTAACGATATCTTCCTTATCTAGGAGTCTCTGCTCTGTCGCTGCACTCTGCAGAGATCTAATTGCTGCCTTTACGTCTCCTCTCATGACATCTTCTGTCTCATCTTCTGTTGTCAGACTGTTACACTCACAAGGCCCTAAAGGTGATTCTGATGCACAATGATCATCTATAGCTGAACACTGTTGGCAAGCCTCAAAGGACATATGGCTTTCCTGATCTCTCAAGGCATCACTGACCTTTGGATATGTCTTGACCTGCTGGCTTCTAGATGAAGACGAAGTTTGTGTCACTGACGAAGAGCTTTCCTCTTGTGCTGAGACATTCAAATTGTATATTTTTCCGGGAACAATAGCTTCACGCTCCACATGCATGCTTTGCTGCTTGGCCATTTCAAGGGACTTCTTAGCTGCTTTCACATCTCCAGATATGATCATCTCTTTTTGAACTTGGCTTCCTTCTGTTTCAGGG